>NC_134491.1:54069599-54335359 GCF_040206685.1 Ascaphus truei | reverse complement strand
CTTCCTGATTTGAAATGCTTGCTTACTATATTTTGTAATAAACAAAGGATTGTTTGTAAATTCATGCTTCTTATTTCGCCTCAATACACTACAACCCCATGGGCTAAATATTGAATGGGAATTGAAACATTTCTTAGATGTTTGAGGATTGGTTCTTGGTCCTTTCTGTTTGCTTCCCTGTTCTCCCTCCCGCCCCTAGTCCCCTTCCCCCTCCCCCCCCCCCCCTTTTCCTTCCCCCCCTCCCCCCCCCCCCCCCCCTCCCTTACTCCCCATCCTTCTTCACACCCCTCCACACCCCTCCACACCCCTTCCCTTTCCCTCCCCCCCTACCCCCCCCCTTCCTTTCCTTTCTCTCCCTTACCCTTTCTTCTATCATTTGTTTTCAGGTGTATCGAATATTAAATATTATATTTGAATATGTGATAGACTCAATTCAATTATGTGCTTTAATTTTAAATTTGCATTTGTTATCAGGATTTGTATGGCAGAATTTACTTTAAGTATATTAATACTGGGATTGATGTTTATTAAATATTATAATGTTGTATAAAATTGTTTAGATCTGCTATACCCAGTCCTGTTATACAGTTTTTATTGTGTTTTTAATTTATACATCCACTGTGATGATTGTGTTACTCAGGTAACCTGTTGTCCATTTGATTGGGCGGTTATACAGGTGTACTGGATTAACACACACTATTTAGGATGTCCTTTTCAACTGCCAGGTCACTCTTTGACAAAGGTCCTGCGGACCGAAACGCGTCAGAGGACCTGACAGCACGCTGTTTGAATAAAGTCTACTTTTAATCCACCATCAGCCTCTCTCCATCCATTGCTGTGCTGCCGTTTGCCTGTCCCGTTTGCGGGAAGATTTCTCCTGTATGCTTCAACCCTCCTGTATGCTTCAACCCTCCTGTATGCTTCAACCCTCCTGTATGCTTCAACCCTCCTGTATGCTTCAACCCTCCTGTATGCTTCAACCCTCCTGTATGCTTCAACCCTCCTGTATGTTAAAAAAACAAAGTCATTTAAAAAAAAAAAAATAAACCATGAATTGCTCCTTTAAGACCAGCACAACAGAGAAGATGAACAACTGAGACTATTTGGAAAGCAAAGCCTGTACTGGACATAGTAGTTATCTAGCTTGAAAGCAGTCCAAGATACAGTAGTAAAAGAACTTGGGCATCATATGTGGATTATCTGTATTGACCTATCATTAATATGAATGGTAATTGTGTTTCTGCCCCATGGGGCAAAAGGGTAATATCATTGATTCCAGTGCAAAGTGCTGAACACATGATTGGCACTACATAAAAACACATAATAATCTATTGCTAGAAAGAAAGATGGGAAACTGCGTTTATTCCTGGCAGGGGTGCTCAACTCTAGTTCTCAACACCCCCCAGCTGGTCAGGCATTCAGCATATCCCTGCTTCAGCACAGGTGGCTCAATCAGAGGCTCAGTCTTTGACTTCAGTATTCGACTGAGCCTCTTTTTCAACTTTAGTCTTCAGTATTCGACTGAGCCTCTGATTGAGCCACCTGTGCTGAAGCAGAAACTGATTGAGCCACCTGTGCTGAAGCTGGGATATCCTTAAAACCTGTCCCGTTGGGAGTTCTTGAGGACTGGAGTTGAGCAGCCCTGCTCTATGCCATCTTATTTATAAATGACATAACTAATTTGGATTTCTCTCTCTAGCTTTCAGCACTGACAAGTTAAACTTTTATTTATAACCGTCCAACACGAAATAACCAAATGACTCACAATCTAAAACCTCACAGATCAAGATCCTAAAAGTAGTGCATCTCACAGTTGCTAACTACAAAAAAAACCAACGAAATTAAGCTAGTATATCACCCTTGCAATTTTTATAATGAACACATTACATGGAATTAAAGGGGGAAAAAATAGTATGAGTGTGATAACTTTGTTTTTGACCAACAATAGCTTACAGTTTACAAGCTATGTAACGTCATAAGGGTCTTCTTCAGGTATGTCAGTTGTGAAAACTATCTGATCAAATATACCTTTAAAAAAATAAATAAATAAACATCAATAAATCCCATATTTACTTAGAGCAGTTTCCGTGGGATTTGCTGAATGAACTTCTCCGCACTTCATGACACGAGCTGACTTTCTGCTGGGTTATTATTGTAAGATAGTAAAAAAGAAACACAGGGTTGGTGCCAAGGGAGTGACATCCCGTGATATAGAAACCATCCTGGGGACTGTTCCTACAGCAAACTAGGTAAACAAACTAATATAGTACATGCTACTCCTACAGATCAGCTGTGACAGGAGTTGAAAGGCCAGTCATTGCAAAAAAAACCATCTAATCCTGGATGCCTGGTGAATGCCTCTGACATATAAATATCTCTGTTGCTGACATAACTACAGGTATTCCTATAAAAAGTACACAATAGTTACTTTTTAGCTACTAATCTGCCGTCTTCTTCTGTATTTCTTTTAAACATACATACATATATATACATATATATATATACATTTTTGACAGTGGACTATAAAAAGAAATATATACCAAGGGGACCAAAAGCTAATTGGTACAGTATGTGTCGTTTGCTACAGTACATTTTGTTCCACTGAATATATAGAAAAGAATTCCCCTGTGCTCATTATTTGTTTCATACTAAAATTCACACCCGCTATTCCCTAACCAGAAGCTTGCTTTTATTACAATTTTCATGGATGTGCATCCCAAACAGAAACCACATGTTGCATACATACCTATACTCGGGGTCCATGTGCAAAACCCTTAAAAATAGTGCAAAGGTTTTTTTTTGGTGTTTGATGTCGTGCTGAAATATACTTGCGACTGTCGGCATCTTTATAATAATATGATTTACGACACTTTCTTGTACCAGATTGAAAAATATATGTGTCGGATTTTTTTTTTTTTAAATGCCACCCGTAGGCACTTACCTGTTGCCACCCTCCTCTACCAGCACGGCACCGTTTTGTTGCCGTGGCAACATGAAGCACGTGGGCGCACGATCGGTGCTTGCCGGCCACGCATTTGCGATCGACGCTTGCCAGCAACTCCTGCGCATGCGCGGCCGGCACGTGTCTAGTCGTGCGTGCCGCGCGCCAAATTCTGCCACCCACAAATTTGGCTGATTTAGACCCGGGTCTATCTGGCCTAATGGGAAATTCGCCACAGGGTATGCGTCAAGATGAGGGAATTATTGAGCGAGCGCGAGGAGTTTAGGACATCTTGGCACAAGTATATGATAAGCGTAGAGGGGTGTTTATGTGGAGGGGGTGACGGGATAGTAGAATACATACAGTAATCACTGAAAAAAGATGACAATTCATCCGGTAAAACTAACAGCCATTGGAGATCTACGTGCTATGTGTAATCCCACAAGCTTGCCATGTTAATGCCCGTTTTAGTTTATCTGTTAGTTCTTAGGTCAGTGTCCGCGCCGTCACTCCACCTCTCCTCGGATCTCCTGCAGGTAGTACCACGTGATGTCGTCGCTACGTCGCTATGTCACTACCACCTGACGTACGTTTCACGCCCACTTGCGCTTTATCAAAGGTAAGTATAGTGAGTGAGAGGGAAGAATTTAAAGGGCTGTGGTTGTCTAGGAGGTAACCGCTACTAGTCAATGCAGTTAACCCATGCTGGTCATTGAGATGTCCAGATTACACTTCTTATGTCGTTGGAGAGAGGAGAGAAGGAGCAGCAACCTTTACTGCATCCCATTAACACTGACATTAATCTGCAGTATTACATTCAAGGACATGCAGCAGTATATAGTATTTCTACCTTTATACTGCACAAGTATATGAATAAGGAAATGTGTGGCTTGCGTTTCTTTTTTTGAAGGTTTTCTACGTTGGTTAACTCCGTTACCTTAAAGGTAGCATAGATTGTGTTGTTTGGTGTAGAATACTAATACATCATATCCCACATTCTACAAAGGTAAATATGTCATGTTTTAGACAATAATGCTAAATATTTCAACTCAGAACCGCTGCTTAATACAAAGACCCAATAATGTCTTCAAACACAAATACATCTCATTATAAAGCCAGTAGATAGTGAAAAGGGTTGCATTACTTTTATTCATCCAAGTTCAGGTCTGGGAAATAATTAAAACACCATGGACTACTAGGATGGGATTTAAATTAAAGTCCATTCAAGCATGTGTAAGGTATATACTCAGAGTATAGGGCCCCCGCTCTCCATATTTATAGTTCCCAACCGGTCCTGGGTACCGGCATCGATCTCTGAGCGTCAAAGGAATATCAGTCATAAAGCAAGACCATAATGGGAACTAAACTTACTGGGGCAAAACACTACAAGTACAAATCTCACAACAAGGAGAGGGTCACAGAGTATGAGGGGCCAGTAATCTTTATTGCCAGTAGAGTGCCACTACATGGAAATCAGGGAAAATATATGCCAAAAGCTCTTAATGCAGAGCAAGCACCCATCTTGGTTACCTAATACCGGAAAATACAGGCAAGCAAGTCCTGCAATCCCACAATAGACAGGAGGAGAAAAATCAGTAGTGAACCTATGAAGAATGGACATAGGCAATGCTAAAAAACAGATGAATTGCCACGTAGTTGATAACAAACAGCCAAGGGATCTTGATGCCTTGGCTGTTTGTTATGTTAAAGCTAGATAAACTCATTAAGTCCTTTTGGGGCAACAATGCCAAGTGTGTGGATCATTAGGCCTCGCATTTCAAAAGTTCCAAGGAGCCATTACCAAGTCTTCAACTTGGGAAGGGGGGTGGGAGGGACATGGTAAATCTCCACGTACTTAAAAGTAGGTAGCTGTTGGTTGGCTTTTAGGAAGTGGGTAGCTACTGGTTGTTCCCTGGTCCCATCCATCAATGCTGCTTGCATTGTAGGGCAGCTACACTGGGTAATAAAATCCATAAAGCTCCGGTCGGCTTTACCAACGTATGAGCAGGTAATCAAGTATGCCACACACTGGCAAGTAAGATAGCGACAAATCCTAATCGGTTTTCCAATGGGGAGTGTTTAAACGATGGGCCGCTTATCATAAATCTGAAGCCAGGTGTAAGAGATAAAACATTAGTTGGTACCTGTAGATAACAGTAGGTTGGATCAGTGCGGGTCAAGTGGTCTTTGAAATGACGTGCTCTCTTAAAACTAAAGGGGGGTTTAGTTTGTTGAGATTTTGGTAAAGACACGTACATGGATAAAATATGGCAGTTATGTTTGGAGTAAGTAGTAATAATAGGAAAGCGATTATGAATGTCACTAGTGAAGGTAGTCAGGGCATCACCTTGTGTTAGAGAACATGCTTCGGTCATACTGGTCTGTACCTCTTTGGCATCATACCCCTCTCCAAAAATCAGTGCCCCATGACATCAACCTCCTTTCAGAGCAGTCGGATCACTAACTGTCCTCATAATCCTGAGCATTTGGAAAATCGGAAGATCACTTATAAGGGGGGGAGGGTGGTTGGATGGAAACTAGAGGTAAGACGTCAGGTGTTGCTGTCTGTTGATTTTTTGTATAATGTGCTCTGGGCTGGGCTTGGTTTAGTGATATGCATCCAAGTAGTTACTAGTACAACTATTGGAAAGTTTAACTGGGTGGTCAAGATAGTGAAGGGAATCATTATAGGTTTGGAGTTCATTAAAAGAGACTGTTCAAAACATTAAAATATCATCTATAAACCTGGTGTAGAATAATATTTTCTCTGTAATGTGTAGATTCTGTAGAAAGTGGGTTTTCTAAAAAAAGAAATGAATGTCCTGGAGCCTTATTGGCTCTCATGGCAGTGCTTGAAAGCTGGAGGTACTGTATTAGGCATCCTAAAATCTACAATGGTATTTAGCTATGGTGTGTTCCAAAACAGTGAGAAAGGTGATTTCCGTGTTGGAGCAAGATGGGGGAACAAAAAGTTGCCGGCCTCATTAACACTGATATTCAAAAGGTTGATGAATTTAGCACATATAGTTTAATCCATATCATCGGCTAAAGATCCCCTCATGTAGCACACTTTTTGGCTGCTATTTGGGCTAAAATGGTCGCAACTGTACTTACGAGTGAAATACAGTACACTTGTATCAAATGTTTATAGTAGAATTTGTAGCTGTTCACATGATGAAAACACATTTTTGGCATCTTGCCCAAAGGGGTAGATTTTTTTTCTTCTGGCATTAGCTTCTGACATCTGTAAGGTGCTTAGCAAAAACACAGCTGCCACAAGTACCTCGAGTCATGTAAAATATTTAAAATTGTTTTAGATCAATCTTTTAGACACATCCTTGTTGGTCTGTAAAAGCATTTTATTGGACATAAAAGTAATATGCTGATGTTGAGAAAATGTCTAGACCAATTGATATCTCTCATAGTTAAAAGACACTATACAATAGTTTGTCATTCAGCCCAACACTTTTAGAGGAAACAAACTTATTGTATTGTCCAAAAAAAATTGTGTTATTTAAAAAAAAACAAAAAAAAAACACGTTACTTTTTAAGGGATTAACATGTTTTATTCTAGCATATATATATTCAAATACTCAATGTAATTCCATCCCTATATACCAATAGGGACAACATAGTATCTACACACTTTTAGTAATGCAACACCTTCTTACAGTACATTTCCACACCTACCCACACCATTGATATACACTCCCACTCCACAGCCACCTTTTGTAAAGCGCTGTATACACTGTGGGCTCTTTATACATTTATATTTATATACATACATACACATACGTAAATACTCTTACCTCACTATCATTCAGGGACCATTTAACACTGCAAGTCATAAATCGCATACTGCACAGGGGGGAGGGACAGGCTTCAGTCAGATACATTCCAGGATGCACTGTTTGTAAGTAAAAACTTGTCTTGCTTTATTCATTGTAACACCACCGGAAGAAGAGATCAGTGTATCTCGAAAGCTCGCACATATAAGTGCGAATAGAGACTGTGTACATAACAATTCTAACATATAATGTGCTATGCGCTCCTCTGCCTTAAAAGGGGTTAATTTAATGTACAAAAATACAGCAAAAGAAAATAATTTGGCAAGAGAACTATCCAAGTAATCCCCAGAGTTTAGTGTGTCCTCGTATCCAGCTGCAACATGTTATTTCGTTACACAAACACAATACAAAAGCACCTTATTTCTTACAAATTGCAGGGGGGGGGGGGGTGTAGAAATACCATACATATCATTTTATTTCCCATGCTGAATAGATCTGTATTATCCAGCATTTGCTCTCAACCTACTAAAGAGGACGAAGCCAGGGAGATCAAAAGAAAATCCTACCTAACCAGACCAGTTTGTATTCTTCAGAACCAAGTCTCAAGCTTAAGAAACAGGAAAACGTTGTGGTTTGACTTGTGTTCGGGGCCAAAGCTCTGTCATATCATGGATGGCTGGGATCTGCTGCTGTCACACTATCCAATGCAGTAAAGCCCCCGAAGAACAGTGTGATGGTGTCTCACTCTTCCTCCTGCATTCATCCAAGACCCAACTGCTGCCTTTTCAATCACTGCCCAACGTTTTCTCCAGAATTTGCTTGTTAGGGTGTACCGTTTTGAACTCGTGGTAGGGAATTAACAACGTATTTGCTGTTTGTACATTAGCTGTTAAGATCGCAAAAGTTGTTCCAGTTGGTACATACTTTTGCAATCTCTGGTATGAACTTTCATGTTTGTGTAAACTAAGGTATTTTTATTAACTTTTATTTATTGCGCCAACATATTTTGCAGATAGGAACAAGAACAACACATACAATATATACAATTTTTAAAAACATAATGAAATAATAGGTAATGAGGTCCCTGGTCCGAGAAGCTTACAATCGAAATAGTATCACCACCTGCAAAAGCATCTAGTTTCTTCCATAGTCAATAACGCTTTCAACATTGTGCATTATCAATATGTGATTTTATTGCATATTTCCGTGTGCCTTGGTCAGTATATATAATATAATATATATATACACATACATACATATATACAATATATATATATATATATATATATATATACACACGCACACACACACACACACACACACACACACACACACACACACACACACACACACACACACACACACACACACACACACACACACACACACACACACACACACACACAGACACACACACACACACACACACACACACTATATAACCTGAGAGAATAAATGAAATAACTATGAGTTACATTGTTTCCTACAAAGTACAAGCAGCCGTGAAATGGATCGGAATGGGCTGAGCTGCTTGCTTGTGAAGACATGGTAACAATTGAAGTAGGTGTAGCCGGGTCATTAAAAGTTGACTATAAGAAGAGGTGCTCAGGAGATACGTGTTGGAGACATGAATCCTAATCAGGGGCAGAACTAGGCCTTGGTGCAAATAAACCCCTCCCCACTCTTCCCCCGGGGCCCTACCTGTGGGAGCGTCCACTCAGGCAGTAGGACCACCTGGGCGGGCTTCCTCTGCGCCTGCCAGGCAAGGCTCTGTACCACAGGTAAGGCCCGGGCATGGGGTGTGGAGAGAGGGGGGCCTTTAGACATCCTGGAACGCTGTTCCAGCTTCTATTAGTGTTGGAACAGTGTTCCGGCTCGTGGAGGGTGGCCCTTAAAGATGGTGGGCCCTGCTGCAGCCGAACTGGCTGTGCATATGGTAGTTCCGCCACTGATCCAAATATATATGGGGTAGCTGCAGGGTGCAAGATTGTTGTAACATGTCTATATTTTGCTACATTTGAGTTTTCAACCTCTGGTAAGGTTTTCCTTTCTCGCGCCTCACTTTTCTTGGACTACTTTCAGCCATACAGCCCTATATGAAATATACAGTATGTCCAAAATTTGCATACTTTTATCTTCAATGCAACCGTATACCAGAAAATTGAAATACCAACTTCAAATAGTTGGTCTTCCCACCTAACTGAATTATCTGTATTTCAAAGCATTAGTATGTTCTGCGCACCATCAAAAATATAAGTTTCCTTTCTTTTTACCACTGCAAAGCCCCTTTTGCAGCAGTATTTACCAGTTCTGCTCTTTTTAAATTCTGTAGTTGTATTCTTAAGATTTCAGTTAATAATAATAATAACTTTTTTTTATTTATATAGTGCTTTCCTCCCAATGGGACTCAAAGTGCTTCACAGTTACAGAATAGGAAAAACAAGACAACATTTAAGGCTATAAAAGAGTCCAAACACACGGAAAGATACAATACAGGATAAGACGTTACTGTAGCTATTAAATGCTGGACTGGTTGTGCTTCATTAATTAAATGCCTGGGTAAGCAGGTAGGTCTTGAGCCTGTTTTTATAGATTCCCAGAGAGGGGCCTCTCGAACTGTATGGGGCAGACTGTTCCAACGAGTGGGAGCAGCGTGGCTAAAAGCTCGGGCCCCAAAGGAAGTTAAGGATATTCTGGGAACTGTTAGGAGTCCTTCACCTGCAGATGGAAGTGAGTGAATGGGAGTGTAGGGAACTAGAAGCTCTCTCAGATAGCTGGGACCCTTCATGTAGTGCTCTGAATGTCAACAAACCTATCTTGAAATAAATTCACCATTTTACAGGCAGCTAGTACAGAGAACGGAGAACAGGCGTCACGTGGCAGGAACGGGTCTGGTTGGGTAACAACCTGGCTGCAGCATTCGGCACCAGCTGCAGGCGGCGCAGCTCTTTTTCTGGAAGACCCAGGTAGACTGCATTGCAGTAATCCAGGCATGAGGACACAAAGGCATGGACAGTTGTTAAAAAATGTTTTAGATTGTAAGCTCTTCGGGGAAGGGATTTCCTTTCCTTTTGTCTGATTTTACTGCACTTAATGTATTATTATAATTCCCTGTCCTGTATTCTTTGTGAAGCGCTGAGTACACTTTTGGCGCTATATATAAATAAAGACATACATACATACAAATGGCTGCTGGTATTGACACACATTAAGATAACTGATGTTGCCATGGTAGCATCTGATAACAGAGTAATAATAAACAGGTGGAAAATCCCCAAAAGCGTAGTTTTGGAAAATTTGAACAGTTCGACACAGATCAGCACAGCGGGAGCTATCACATGATGTAATTAATGACTTTGCATTTTCATTTTTTTTCTGTTTACAAGTTCTAAAATGTCTTCACAAAATTGGCAGAAATGTTATCAGATTTAGGGCTGTATTTACTAAGTGTTGCTATGTCATAAGACACTTTAACATCCCGTTCAAACGATTGGCCCCTAAGGTATCTTATGGCCTAGCTCCACTTGGTAAATGGGCCTTAACCTCTTGGAATTTTTAAACTCAGAACACACCAGCAAGCTTTTTAAAAACTAAAAAAGTAAAAAAATTTTTTTTAAAGTGTTAAAACAAAGCAAATGAAGCCAGGATATCGCTATGTTCATATCTGCCATCCTGATTTGGTGAACCATTAGTTTTTTTATAGAGTGAATCCAGAACTAGATTAATATGTTGGTATACAGGAAGGTTCAAGCTGCAGACCAAGCAATATCCTACATGTGTTTGTTTTTTAATAAATCAGTTCTGTACTATGAGAAAATACCTTTTTTTAAACAACAACTCTGAATGACATTTTTAAGGTATTATAATGTAACCAACATTTTTTGTTTCTATAGCAACCATCTACAAAGTAACATCCCCTTCCTCTTCTGAAACAGGCTCTGGCATACCCCTTTTTGAGCCCTGCTCTCTCTCTAGCAGTGCACCAATTGTATCTAGTGACTGCCTGGTCACATGATCTTCCCCACAGATCTTTGGTCCCCTTCTGCTGCACTGACAGCCATTTAGTTAACCCCCGAATCTTCACTGATCGATCACAAGAGAACGGATCAATCGGCAACTTAGCTAATTACTTATCATTGTGTTGATTGTATTGATGCATATATTAAAAGGAAATTTAAAAAAAATAAAAACGTCGGCTTGGCCTGCTGCTTTAAGGCTCGTGCCCGTGAGCAGAGCAATGATTTCCACAACACTGGCTGTAAAACATACACTTCATTACTGTTCATAGCGTGAGTAGCACACCCATATTTCAAACATTTTTCGGGAACGAGAGGCATGTTCTGACTGAAACGTGGAATTGTCTGTTGGGCGATAACTTGTTTTATTAAGCAGGAATCTTCCCTGCAACAAAAGGAAAACATCAGTTTTATTTTTTAACGAAAATCTGACATTTATGAGAAATGTTGGTATTTGTACCATTTTCTTAGCGCATTGTTATTCATAGGAAAGCCATGACATGGCTAATCTCTGTTGTGACGAGGAGATTCCCCTTTGCCTTCCCCTGAATGAGAAAGTAGGCAATGTAGTAATGAAAAATGACAGTAAGTATATTTTAATCAACTAGTCATAGCAGCTCACAGCTGCAAAATAGGAAGCCTTTTTATCCAGCCAATACAATCAAAATCTGGTATTTGACCAATTGAAAATAGCAGCAGAGGCTAAGTTAGCCACACCAATATGTGTTCTAATCAGCATTCGTAATGCTAACATCCTATACAATTTTACAATTGCAAGAGATGTCTACAGCCGAGACCCCGACCTACACATGGAATATCAAACCGCATGCTACAAAACTGCGACAAATCACACAGACATTTTACACTTCTCTTCAGTAGGAGGCGTAAAGAAAATTCTACATGTAAGGCCTATCTTTTTACCAGCAGCAAACTTCTATAGGGAGGAGTGCGGTATTATGTGCAGTTTCTCACAAATATTAGGCCAACTCTTTTCCTTGCTGCATACTCCATAAGGGCATTTTAATATAGTGTCACTGAAACGTCATAGGGGTAGGTTTTTTGGCTCATCTGCTTTATATAGCAGTTCCTTGGAGGTGTACGTCTCCTCCCTTCGGGAAAGAGCCCCTACTAATTTTCCAATTAGTGCAGGTATAATACACCCCAGGGCCAATCTGCACATCACCCTCCATTGAAGAGTAGGTGAATGTATGAGGATGGCAGAAAGAAATATGTGTACGTTTTATTATATTCATACCAGGAATTTTGTGCACCCACAGTTTACCTCTTTAGTAAGGTAACGATGACACTGGCTTTGGCCAGCTTTTAATTGCACTACTCACAAAAGCATATGCTTTATTTAACCCCTTCAGGGCTCTCACATTTTTCACCAGTCCATGGGACAATAATTACATATATTCAGTGTAGGTACCTGCAAATGTGGTTATGCCTTGACGTTGGCTGCAGGCTTATAATGCTTTGGCCAAAGGGTTTAACTAAATAAACCCTTATTCATGAGATCACTATTTCATTTTATCATTTGGTAGGTGCGCAGGAATCGTTCTTTTTGTTTTTCTATATGATTCTCAATGCAAGATAAAATTGGATTTGGTGCATAGCATTTTTGTCTAAATATTTTTCTGCAGCAAATGGAAGAAACTGGTTAATCCTGTTTCTCACGTCTGATGTAACTAGGCATTTGTACTCTCTTATATCTCACAAGTGCATCATTTGGTATATTCCATTTTAGTATGAGTTCTGCATAGCGTTTCCCTGCCCTGATACTCCCCAAATTGCAAGTGATCACACACTAAACATACTTTATGTTTTGTTACAAATGATGGATTTACTCAAAGAAACAGGTTAGAAACTGGCGTCGCAGTCACAGAAAAATGTGCATTTCGTTGTCTTAATATGTTGAGTCATGTGAGTAAAGAGAAAGGATGCGACCCGTCAGTCAATGTGGTATTTACATTGTTTTTAATATAGAATGAAAGCAGGTCTCCGGAGCTGAACCCCATTAATTTCAGCTCCGAGGACC
The DNA here is from genome assembly GCF_040206685.1 of Ascaphus truei. Lineage (NCBI taxonomy): Eukaryota > Metazoa > Chordata > Amphibia > Anura > Ascaphidae > Ascaphus > Ascaphus truei. Next base: position 54,322,576 of record NC_134491.1, on the reverse strand, counting down.
CCCTGCTTCCAGAGATACTTACTTCCGAAGTAGTAGGTGCCGGTAGCTGCTGCGGCTCAGCAAGCAAGGATTTAAAGTTTGAAGCTCCCACGTCACATGGGCCAACAGGAAGCCGCCTTGATGACATCACAGCTTCCTATTGGCTCCCAGGCCAGCAAATATCTGAACAGTGGAGACACATGTATGCAGGTGACACAATCTTATATGCACACAGCAATAGCCTCTCTGACCTTGAACACATACTTCAATCTGACTTTTTGAGACTTGAAATTTGGTTTTCCCCCCCAAAAAACTGTTTTTAAACACTGACAAGACTTCAACAATGGTATGTGGGACCAAGGCTAAATTTTTTAAGCTTCAAATGAATGAGCTCCAGTTCAGAACCAACACTAATACCATCCTCACTCCGGTTACTAGTTTTAAATACTTGGGCATATGGTTTGTGTCCCATTTAACATTTGGGATGCATATTGATACCGTGACATCCAAAACCTATTCCAAACTAGGTGTACTTTATAGGAACAAATGCTCCCTAAGCCTGCTAGTCTGCAAGTGTACCGCACAGCAGATTCTAATGCCAATTATAGACTATGGGGACATAGTATATGGCACGGACCCCCAATCTCCCCTTAGCAAACTTGATACCCTCTACAATTCAGTATGCCATTTTGTTCTCTAATGCAACTACAACACACATCACTGCGAAATGCTCAAAGATCTAGATTGGTCATCACTTGAGTCTAGGCCCAAAGTTCATCTTTCCTGTCTCACCCTCAAACAGTTTCTAGGCAAGCTACCCGTCTATCTGAACAAGCTCCTCACCCCACCACACGCAGCACTTATCCTCTGAGATCTGACGCCAAAAGACTGTTCATGGTCCCAAGGTTCAACAAACTATCCGGCCGCTCCCTCTTCCCTTACTGTGCACCCGGGGTTGCCACCTCTCCGGGTTTCACCCGGAGACTTCGGGTTTGGCATCCCTTTCTCCGGGCTACGGGTTTGTCCCTGAAATCTCCGGGTGGGCGGGTGGTCTGGACGGCAGTGAGCAGTAGTGCGCTGACGTCAATGACAGGAGCCGGGCGGCAGAGGATTGGATGGCTGTGGTGGAGGGTGCTGCGTGCGCACACACACACGAGCGAGCGCTCCCAAGTACCCCCAATTCGGAAGTCAAGTCTTCCTTGACTTTCTTTGTCTCCACTGCAGCCAGCTACAGGTCACTCACCGGTTCCTGCCCTGCCCTGCATTGCGATGCCACGCTGCTCAGTGCTCACTGAATCACACTGTCACTCCGTCCTCTCTGGCTCCTCCTCCTCCTGCTCGGGCTGCTGCTTCAAGTGCCTGTTCCCCTGCTTCAAATCTGTTTATTTATTACTAAGGTGCACTGGGATGTATCTAAATATATATTTATATATATTTATATTGTGTGTGTGTATATGTGTGTGTGTGTGTGTGTGTGTGTGTGTGTGTGTGTGTGTGTGTGTGTATATATATGTGTGTGTGTGTGTGTGTGTGTGTGTGTGTGTGTGTGTGTGTGTGTGTGTGTGTGTGTGTGTGTGTGTGTGTGTGTGTGTGTATATATATGTGTGTGTGTGTGTGTGTGTATATATATATATGTGTGTGTGTATATGTGTGTGTGTGTGTGTGTGTGTGTGTGTGTGTGTGTGTGTGTGTGTGTATATATATATGTGTGTGTGTATATATATATGTGTGTGTGTGTGTATATATGTGTGTGTGTGTGTGTGTGTGTGTGTGTGTGTATATATGTGTGTGTGTGTGTGTGTATATATATATGTGTGTGTGTGTGTGTGTGTGTATATATATATATGTGTGTGTGTGTGTGTATATATATATGTGTGTGTGTGTGTGTGTGTGTGTATATATATATATGTGTGTGTGTGTGTGTGCGTGTGTGTGTGTGTGTGTGTGTATATGTGTTTGTGTGTGTGTGTGTCTGTATATACACACACACACACACACACAATGTATATGTGTGTGTATGCAACTTGCTGCTGCTGCTACCGCCACTAGTGATTCAAGATGTTTTGTGAGATTGTCATCAGCGTTGGTTATAAATAATAGAAATGACATAAGGTAATATACAATTCCATGTACCATTAACGCAGCAACCGTACCTGCAACAGCGATGTCTTCGGCATCTCCCCCTACAACTACTGTCAATAAGGCTGCGCGGCGTCAAATGACGTTGCCTTGCCATGCCAACGGGAACGTCACATGACGTAACAGCATTACGTGATTCCCGTTGCCATGACAATGAGATGCCACATGTCATGACGTGATGCGGTGCCACGTTGTCATGGCAAAATGACGCCGCGTGACGTGCCGTTGTCATGGCAACAGTGTCATTTAAAATAAAATAAAAATCTCCGGGTTGGCCGTCAGTCGAAGGTGGCAACCCTGTGTGCACCCCAAAACTGGAACAATCTACCGGAGACTCTCACAGCCGTCACAAGTCTAAGTTCTTTCAAAACTAAGGCTGTCTCACATTTGAATCTGGTCTGTAACTGTTACATACACCTATAACATATATTATCTCTTACTGTGTATGCAATGTCGTGTATATAATGTATAACCGTACTCACTTAATGTAACTATGTATTTGTAACCATCAGATGTCATCATAACTCTATGCCCAGGACATACTTGAAAACGAGAGGAAACTCTCAATGTATTACTTCCTGGTAACACATTTTTATAAATAAATGTTGTGAACCCTGGTAGCCGACGATAGCAGCTACCGGCGCCTAATTCGGAGGAAAGTATCTCCAGAAGCAGGGGGTCCCAGAGCTGAAATTAACAGGGTTCAGCTCCGCAGACCCCCTGCTTCAACCCCATATAAAAAAGATAATTACATTTTCAAATAAATCCACCACCTTGGATTGCCTCTTTAAAAGAAATCAGCATCTTTGAGTGTCCTCAAGAGAATTTAAAGAGCAGCTCCAACAAAGCCGAGGCTCACAGACTGGAGCTAAACGGTGTTAGGTTTAAACTTTGGCAAAGCGAAATCTTTCCCATCTACATGACAGGCCTACAAATTGGGTGACATAATACATGAAGAGCTCACAGGTCGAGCCATATACACGAAGGCGATCATTTATAAACACGAATGCTTTAACCCAGCCATGTCTGCCATTTTATATTTCTTGTTACATAGTTACATAGTTACATAGTTACATAGTAGATGAGGTTGAAAAAATACACATTGGTCCATCAAGTTCAACCTATGCTAAATTTAGACAACAGATACTTTATCCTATATCTATACTTACTTATTGATCCAGAGGAAGGCAAACAAAAAACCCCATTAAGGGGAAAATTAATTCCTTCCTGACTCCAAGAATTTGAGTTTTTGTTGTTCTCTTGTTGTTCTTTTCCAACTTTGTTAGATGAATGACAATGTCAGCACAGCCCCCGACAACCTATGTTACCTTTGTTATTGTTGTTGTTGTTGTTGTTGTTACAGTTTTCCAACTACCAAGGATTTAAACATAATGAAGTGCAAACGCACATTTACTGGAAATCCAGCTATAAAGGTGGGGAGGGTTTCCTTCTATCATCTCTGAAAGATGGGAAACAATTTAACCCAAAACGCATTCCATTCTTATTAGAAATCAATCATGTTCATTATTCATAACATATACATCTTTTATAAGTAATCTGTAGGATGAGCAGAGTGTAGTGTAGTTACATTCCATGCATGTAAGGGCTTAGCTGGAGTTTAATTGTGTATTCAACCCTGTAATTAAGAGGCAAACAGGAGACTCTATGCCTCTAAAGCATATATACAATCTGGGTTACTTGGCAATGCTTTTAGTTAAGCGCTTAAGAACTTAAATATTCTATACATGGGGAAATCTGATGACGGTAACAATATTCCTTTAAGGCAGGTAATTTAAAAAAAGAAAAAAAACTGTAAAACGTTTGAAGTTTAAAAAAATGAACTGAACGTATTTTCAGAAGGAATGTTATACTTTATAGCCTGTATTAAACTTAATCCCTGTGCAGGCAATATGGAAACATTACCAATGACTTAATGTGTAAATACTCACAGCCACTTTAAGGAACAAAACTGTGGGTCATCGTGTTTCTCTCCACAGATTGTTAAAAAGAGTGTTGGGTCATGACTTAAAATATGGGAGCTCAGTTTTCTTCAGAGGCAACCTCTGTCCAAATGGAAATGCCTATGTACATCTTACAAATTACAGACAAATGAGATGACCAAGAGAGGAGAACTGACTTGTGCCCACATTAGGTCAAAACTTGTTAGGCTGATATCTGGCTTGTTACAGTAGGTTAACAATGGTGAAAAGCTGCTATTCCAAATAGTGTATACTACAGGTACTGTATCTGAGCTCCTACTGCCTATGTTGACAACAGAATCAAAATGAAAAAGCTACACCCCTGACATTAAATGTTTACAAAGGTATGCAAAGCATTGTAAAGCAAGTTTGTGCTGAGTAAGTGGTGTAATTAAATAATACTTAAAATGAGAAAGGCAAACTAGCACTCGTAGGCACAAAAAACTGACGTCAATATTTTTCTCAAAGCTTCATGAGTATTAATGTTTGAAACAGAAAGTGCACACAAGAGGCTTCAAATTCCAGGTGGGAATCAAGTGCCTGCATGATGACCACACCTCAACACTAATATGACAGGTACATATTACTATGTACCACATCTGCTATTTGGAGGTAACGTAAAATACCGATAAAACCGAATAGGCATAACCTTCTTAGAAGAGTTGTGCCAGTGTGTTTCTATTTTGCTTAGCAAAATTTCTCACGGTTTTCACGTTGATATCGCATTTTTGCCAAATTGTCGCAGAAGTTCACATTGCGTAGGAATGCAAGAATTTCACCAGATTACTGCAAAATGTTGCACACGAAGGCAGTAGAATAAAAGGCAATGTGACCTGATGCTATTTGCTAGAGTGAATGTCTTTATATTTGCATCGCACATGTTTTGGGAAAAAACTTCCTGTAAAAATCTGCACATCTTCTTCCTAGATAATAGACTCGGGTGAATATGACTGGCCAGGAAGGGGTTTGTAGAATCGGAGCACAGCAAAGATAGCCAGAGAAAAAGTAAAGGCCACCTAGGGCAACTCCAAATAAAGATGATGTATTGGGCAGCTCTAAAATGGATAGCAGATAGAAAACGCATATGATTTGCCAAAAGTACATTAAAAAAAACATGTCCAAGCATTAAGCATCGGAAGCACAATATCGAACCCAATGTTGGGGGTGAGCAGATCCATACTCAACCAGAAGGAAGTCCAGAAACAGTTAAAGGGGCAAATATATCATTAGAACACGTACCGACACAAAAATAAGTCTCACATAAACAACGTTGTGTATTTGCTGGTGGCAGACACTGGAAATGTGACTATGGCAGCAACCCATTTACATAAGAAATATGATAGATAGCAGGTTGAGTAATTTGATGCAGTTGTTCAAGTTTCAACATATACTGTATGTGGGCTCCATTGTGCTGCTCCTACAGAACCTTCAAAAGGAAAATGACACACATCTGATGTAGGGGAGGAGAGGGCTGGGCATCTGTTTAGTTGCAGAATGCATGACTTTACATGTGTAATTCCATTAGTGTGAAGGACGCACGTTTTGTCCATTGAGAAGCTTACCATATGAGCATACGCAGTAGTATCAATAGATGGCTTCGTTCATGCTACATTTGTTTCGCACACCCATGACAGAGAAGACAGGCATTGTGTTCGTTTGAAAGATAACTTTCAGTAATATACTTTTAACAATCTCCAGATTCCTATGGTCTTGGAAATGAAAAATGCATGGAACGACAGTCTCATTGTTAGCACTAACGGGAATGTGTAAGTATTTGTTAATGTGTCACTTTCATGGGTGAATGTGCTCCAAAGAACTCTGCCACACTTGCGTTACCATCAACACATTCCATTTTCTTAAACAAACCAAAATACTCAAGGGAAAAATGGCCTCAGGTAAAACATTTCATGTACTGTACTATATATCTGAGAATTATGAAGAGCGCCTTTTGGTTTTGCTCATGGGAAGTTGGGCGGTAAATGTTTTCTACTTTAGAAAGTACCTTTTTGGGGTAAAACACCATTTTAGCTGGCTACTCTTAAAACAGACATTACAATAGCCTATGGCTAAGATTATAGTAGGTACGAGTACATAGTGTCGCACACGCCTGTCGCCCGAGCGATGGGTGCACTGCAATGCAACGATTGGGGAGGTGATGGGGAGGCAATGGGGAGGCATGGCAGAGGCGTCACCAGGCTTGTTTGCCCTCATTGACTAAACTGCTCACGTGACGCGGCCACCGCGCGGAAAAAAACACAAATGATTTGTAGTTTGAAAAATGTGCCACGCAGTCGCACTGCATCGAGCCCGCGCGCACTATGGCCGGACCGATACGGCTGCTGCAGTTTGTTCAAGCAGCGCGAAATCACATGCGCCGTCGCGCCTACTATGATCACGGCCTAACATCGCAACTATCTAATTTTAAAAGAGAGCAGTAAAAGAGTCTTGTAATGTAACTTTAAAAAGTACATTTTTGTAAACACTCTTATTTCAATGTAAAACCTTACTGGGACAATTGACTGCCAAGATGGAATTGGATGTTAGGGCAGGAAGACAGAGATGACGTGTGGCAGCCCTAGGTAAAATATACAGATTATGGAAGGGTATAAATTAAGATGATCTAAAAACAGTTTACACAGAAAGATCATTGCTGATTGTCAAACACCATCTGGTTTAATAATTTAACCGTGGGTATTGCCAATACGATAGTACTAAAGTGAGCAAGGAGGATTCTGAGAAACATTTAGGGAGATTTCCCCTGAGGTTAACAAATATCCATAAACCTAATCATATGCAAAAAAAACAACGTCTGTTGTATATCCAAGTAGTGTAGACTTAATGCCACATTATTATAGTGTAACATGGCTTCCAATTACCCAGTGATTGATATACCTTCTGAAACACTCCTTCATACAGCACGTGGAGAGATACATGTTAACAAACGTGAACACTTGAGAAATATGCCGTTTTTGCTATGAGAATTACATTATAATGATTCCAAATATTTCCTGTATAATATCTCTGATTTATATTAAGAAATTGGCCAGATGGTATGGAAAAGAGAGTGAAGACTCCAAAGAGAGAGGGAGATGTTCCAATAGGATATTGTTCTAAGCTTAACTCGGGTACTTATTTATTTATTTATTTATTTATTTATAAAATATTTTACCAGGAAGTAATACATTGAGAGTTACCTCTCGTTTTCAAGTATGTCCTGGGCACAGAGTAAAACAAAATAATACATGGTTACAAATACAGTTACATAAATGAACAAGGTATACATTATATACAAGACATTGCATGCACAGTTAAAGAAAATATATATTATGAGCGTATGAAACAGTTACAGACCAGATTAAAGTGTGAGACAGCCTTAGATTTGAAAGAACTTAAGCTGGTGGTGGATATGAGAGTCTCTGGTAGGTTGTTCCAGTTTTGGGGTGCCCGGAAGGAGAAGGAGGAACGTCCGGATACTTTGTTGAGTCTTGGGACCATGAATAGTCTTTTGGAGTCTGATCTCAGGTGATAGGTACTGCATGTGGTAGGGGTGAGGAGCTTGTTCAGGTAGCTGGGTAGCTTGCCCAGAAAGTATTTGAGGGTGAGACAGGAAAGGTGAACTTTGCGCCTAGACTCTAGTGATGACCAATCTAGTTCTTTGAGCATTTCGCAGTGATGTGTGTTGTAGTTGCATTGGAGAACAAAACGACAAATTGAATTGTAGAGGGTGTCAAGTTTGCTAAGGTGGGTTTGAGGAGCCGAGCCATATACTATGTCTCCATAGTCAATAATTGGCATTAGCATCTGCTGTGCAATACGCTTTCTGACCAGGAGACTTAGGGAGGATTTGTTCCTGTAAAGTACCCCTAGTTTGGCATAGGTCTTGGTTGTCAGGGTATCAATGTGCATCCCGAATGTTAAGTGGGAGTCAAACCATAAGCCCAGGTATTTAAAACTAGTGACAGGTGTTAGGGTGGTGGTAGCGTTGGTTCTAATCAGGAGCTCAGTCACTGGAAGCTTTACAAATTTAGTCTTGGTCCCAAATACCATTGTTACAGTCTTGTCAGTGTTTAAAAACAGTTTGTTTTGGGAAATCCAGTTTTCGAGTCTCAAAAAGTCAGACTGAAGTATGTGTTGAAGGTCAGAGAGGCTATGGCTGTGTGCATACAGGATTGTGTCATCTGCATACATGTGTATTGAGGCTTCCTTACAAGCTGTGGGAAGATCATTAATGAACACTGAGAAGAGTAGGGGCCCCAGAACAGAGCCTTGCGGGACACCACAGGTGATATCCAGGGGGTTGGAGTTAGAGCCTGAGATGGACACATGTTGGGATCTTACTGATAGGTAGGACTGAAACCAGTTTAAAGCATGTTTCCCTATTCCAGAGCTCTGGAGTTTGTTAAGCAGGATAACATGATCAACTGTGTCAAAAGCCTTTGCAAAATCTAGGAATACTGCACCAGTGAGTTGTCCCCGTTCCATTCCACACTGGATTTCATTGCAAACTTTTAGCAGGGTAGTTACGGTGGAGTGTTTGGGACGAAACCCAGACTGGAATTGGCTAGGGAAATTTGTCTTGGTGTAGAAATCGCTTAATTGGGAGTGGACACATTTTTCCATAACTTTGGATAGAATTGGGAGAAGTGAGATTGGCCTGTAGTTTGAGACAGTGTTTTTGTCCCCACTTTTGAAGATTGGGACAACTCTGGCAGTTTTCCAGGTCTTAGGGATATGGCCTGCAGACAGGATAGAGTTGACTATGGACGCAATTGGTTTGGCAATGGCTGGGGCACCAAGTCGTAGGAACCTAGATTGTAGTAAGTCGGGTCCACATTGGCTGCTTAGTTTTAGTTTGAGGAGCGCTTGTGTAATCTCCTCTTCAGATACTGGGCTAAATTGAAAATTGTGGGCAGTGTTGGGAGGGGGTGGGACTGTAGGGATACTCCCAGGATGAGATTCATGTTTGGGGTTTGTGCTGCGTTTCGCTAATAAGTTAGTGGCACACCCCACAAAGTAATCATTGAATGCATTTGCAATGTCAGTGGGGTTTGTCAGAGTAATATCCCCCTTAGTGATATTACTTGTTTGTTGATGGTTAGGAGCCTGGAATATATTGTTGATAACCTTCCAGAAGTTAGCTGGGTTTGATGTATTTTGGTGGAGATTGTCAGAGTAATATTGTGCTTTTGCATACCTTGTTTGCCTTGTGCACACGTTCCGCAGGCATCTGTAGTGATTGAGATCCTTGGTAGTGCCAGTTACTTTGTAGCTTTTCCACAAGGCATCCCTGAACTGGTAGAGTGCTATAAGGTCAGGTGTAACCCATGGAAGGTGGGCCCCCCGTACCCTTATTTTGCGTAGTGGAGCATGGGTATCGCAGAGTTTTAAGAACTCGGATTGGAAATAGTCGAGCGCAGAATCAGGGTCGGGAATTAAATCGATTCTGTGCCATGGGCAGTTGGTAAGGTCATCCAGAAACTGTTGTGGGTTAAAGTTTTTAAATGTTCTAGTGAGGAGAACTTTAGGGCTTGAATGGGGTGGTTTAATTTTCCTTACACAGTACACTATTGCATGGTCACTGAAAATATCAGGAAGGATGCCAGAGGATTGGATTCTGCTGGGGTTTGAGGAGAGAATCCAGTCTAGCAAGGAATGGTTATGCGACTTCAGGTTTATTCGTGTGGGTTGGGAAATGAGTTGCGATAGGTTAAGTGACTTGAGTTGTATCTGGATTTTGTGGTTTTTAGGGTCAAGCCAATTGAAGTTGAAATCCCCTAGAACTAGCAGCTCACTCTTCTCATTCAGAGAGGAAATGGAGGCAAGAAATTGGGTGATATCAGTCAAGGATTGTAGAGGGGCTTTAGGGGGGCGGTAGATGCCAGCAAGCAAGATGGGCTTAGAAAAGGGGAGGCAGATTTTGCCAACTAGAGTTTCAAAAGAGGGCGGACTTGGTGGGCAATGTAACAGTGTAAATTGTAAGGTGTCTGCAAAATAAAATAACACCCCTCCTCCTCTCTTTGACCTATCTCTCCTAAAAATGGAGTATCCCTGAATGGCGATATTTGCATCAGGGGTTTTAGAGGATAGCCATGTTTCTGTAAGAACGATGGCTTTGGGTTTATGCATAAGGCACCATGCCCTTAGTTCATCCAGTTTGGGCAGCAGGCTCCGGATGTTTATATGGTCGACAGATAGCCCTTTTTGGAATTTAAAGGTGGAATTCTCAGGGGCATGGGACAGAGCTAAAATGGGAGGACCTGGGTTAGTTTCAACATCACCTGCTAGAGAGAGTAATAGTATGAGTAGAAATTTGGGTAGTTGTTTGCAAGTTGTAAATTTGTGGTGTTTTCCATTAGAGTGAGCGGTGGTTGGTGTGCTGGTTTTTAGAGTTCTCCACCAACATTCAGTAGATAGTGCAAGGCTTTTGAGTAGTCCAGGGTGTATGGTGATGTTGGGTGTGGGCAAGGATGGAGGAGTTTGTAGTGGATAGAGGGAGTAACATCTCCATGAGGCCAGGAGAAAGAAAAAAGTTTGAAGACATAGCAGGTTCATGATGCCAGAGGTAGGCAGTGCTGCAAGGAGCTGTTGTGAGCAGTGAGTGTGTGCAGACTAAACAGCACTGGTACTGGTATGCCATCTACAGAATCTATTCTGACGAGGATGATCCAGATGCTAGTGCATCTTCCTGTTGACGAATGTGGTATTTTGAAAAAAATCTAAATGAGAAAAGTAATAAGCAACATACTTCCCCTTTAAATGAGGCTTTAAATCCATTGAATATTGGAAACTGTAAAATTACAGAAATGATACAAAATACATCCCTGGCTGGAGAGAAAGAGACACAAGGTTTTATAGCAGCTCAACAATAATAGGGCTAGGTTAGCCTTTAAACCCATCCATTAATCTTTTGAACCTAAAATAACAGCAATAGTCATGTAATTTTATATATATATAGGGGTTTGTGTCTTGTGAGGAATGTGAGGATTACATGGCATTTTCTGTTTGTAAGATAACCAGCCTCACACTGATAAGACACAAAAGATCGAAACAACTGTCTATGTTTTGTTGGCCATGCCATACTTTGACCCAGACTTTTCTTTAAAATCTAGTATAAGCTTTAAGGGATCCATGTTAAAGTGGATAAGACGCAAAAAGTGACCCACTGTGAGTGCTCCTTTGCATGTCATTACACCGAGTCCCTGGCCGCAGGGAAGCGCTGTAAGATGTGTGATGATAGGGTAAGGTAGATTTAGAGGATCTGCATTAGATATGTGAATATGCTCCTAAGTGTTCTGTATCATTACCGTAGGATAGCTACATTAGGGTGGGAGCCTATTCTGCTCTTCAATGCAGTGCATGAAGATAGGCACGAAGAATCAAAGGTACACTCTGCTGTGATATTTCCTGACCAGAATGCATCTAAGTAATCTCTACCCTACTTCTTTTGAACAAACATCATCACAAATCACAAAAACATAATCAGAAAGGATTGCTATTATCCAGAGTAAACTAGAAATAGATCCAAGCCTATATATATATGCTAACTACAAAACTGTTAATTAAATATCTTGCCAAAATTCAGGAGCATCATACAGTATATGTGGACATTTAGAAAAAGATATCCAGTCATAGCAATATTTTGGGAGAAACTTGATTGAGGTTCCAATTCATCAATCGGGCAATGTCTAATTTTGTATCCACAGTAGATCATGTAGGAGGTGTTCATCCAGCAGGGGATCATAAAGGGAAGATGATGATATGTGTGTGTGTGTGTGTATATATATATATATATATATATACAGTGTTCGACAAACCTATACATTTGCTCGCCCTGGGCGAGTGGATTTAACCCCTGGGCGAGTAAATATTGGCCCAAGCAGCACACGTTTGGTACTAGGTGGCGAGTAGATTTTTTTGTGTGGCGAGTAGATTTTTTGGTGATTTGTCAACCACTGTATATATATATATATATATATATATATATATATCCTTCCCTCAAATCTTTATCTTACTGCCTCGAAGCAATGGGAACGTGGCAACAGGTTTCCAATAAGATGTATTATAACACTTGTGTTGGTATGTTCAATCATACTATGAAAGCTTGAACAATGCTGTATATCTGGTTAAAGTGAGAAATGCACATGCCAACCTGCAGTTGAAGCCAGCTTGGCAAGTAAGGCTGCGGCCACGCTGCCATGAAATATACGGCTGGCCCTATTTCTCTGGAGGCCAAATTGAACCTGGGCTTAACAGCATTCAGGAAGAAGGCAGGAAGGCAGAGGGTGCTAATAGTCCCTGTGTCAAGCCCTGAGGGATCTGAACCCACAATCTCAGTGTTCCACGTCAGTAGCTCTGACAGTGAGCTAGATCAGCTGCTGGATAGCTCCATTGCTCCAGTATACTTTTGAGCTCTACCTGAACAACCTGCTGCTGCTTGCACCTGTCTCCGGGTACACCCCTTGTCTTCCTATATGAGCTGGCTGTTCCCTGCTCCTGGTTGCCAGATCAATGTGGTTTATCCCTTTGTATCCAGCCTTGCTGCCTGAGCATTCTTGATTCCTTTTGACTCGCTACCAGCTTGAACGTTTGCGTGGCTGACCTCATTCCTATCTTCTGCCTGCCCTGACCCCTGCCTGCCTGTGCTCTTGTCTTTACGTGTAGGACCGTTCCCCAAAGGGTTTTTGAGCAGCATTTATAAACTTTTGTTAGCACTTTTTTGCACAATTGTTGTCACTTTCACTATATGTGTTTTATATTACGTTTAATTACATTGCACAGTCACTGTCCACCTCCTTCAAGGATCACTTTTTTCACTTTTGTCTGTCACTGCTCGTCTTCAGCCTGGCTAACTTCACTAATGCCTTATCCGCATTTGCCTTTCGATCCTGTCACTGCCTTAAGTGAAGTTAGAAGAAAAGATGAAGGCCTCATTGAGCTCCAAAGCAGATAGCTATGATATTACAGAGGTACAGAGAATGGAAGAATACGTTTGGTAGGCTTCATCATTAGCAAGAGATGGAAAAACAACAGTGGAGCTTGAAAGCTTATCAGAAGGAGTAGCCAGAATCATCATTAATTTGACCAAGAGATGCAATCTTCAAATTATGCCCCAACATCAAGTCATTTTGACAATGAAGTGGAAGACTTCTTTCGTTACCCAGAATCCATGGCTGCAGTGGAACCACTGTATGGGGTAAGACAGGTTTGTGTACCTGAGATGTGAATGTGCTCATAAGTGTTCTTTATCAATGTTGTACTTTGAAATTAACCAACGTAACTTAACAGATACAATTGCCACCTCAAGATTATTATGGGAGATTTTAATGCAAAGTTTGGTGCCCATTTGAATACAAGGTATCAGTTGGTAAGTATTGTTATGGCAAGAGGAATGAACGTGGGGACGGACTGATAGAATTTGCACAATGGGAAAACTTCTATATCATTAATTAATTCCTCAAGAAATATCCAAATAGAAAATGGACAGAGGAAGGATTCAATGGAATCAAGAATGAAATTGACCATATCCTACCTAACAAGAAACCCATGATGGAATACTGCAACATCCTTAACTGTTTTGCTAAAAAAAAATGATCAGTGATTGGTTCGCTGCAAGTTACACAAATAATTATGGAAAACTTATGAAGAAGAATGTAGTCATGAGTGCAGACAAACCTGAAGTAATCTTTAAGAAAATATCAGATGAGATCAAGTAGTTACAGAGGAAACAACAACAAATGAAGCAAACCCAAAATGCAAGAACAAAAATGGAACCTACAAAGCTGTGCAATACAATCTGCAAGCATAAACACGAAGACGATGTAAGGAATGTAACTTCAATATGGAAGAAGAAGGCTATCTTGATACAATATGGCCATAGGGTCAGGCTTGCTCTATTGGCCAATAGAAAGCGGCAATGTCCTCATCAGCAGATGATGTTGCCACTTTCTATCAATGACTCCGTGGTCATATATGTAATGTTTTTGTGTCAAACACAAAATACTCCAATATCTTGGGACCATGGGGGCACCCGGAGGCAGAGGTCAAGGGACCATGCACCAACTTCGGATTTAGGTTAAAAAAACGGACCGGAACTGTTCTAATATACTATAGGACGATGAACGGCTAATGCAGTGCACCTGTTCAGGAATAAATCCTCAAGAGTTTTCACTAAGGCAAACATACAGCAAAAGTTTTGTCCCCACATGGAGCTGAAGTCCCCATGGCTTTGGATTAAAGGCTTATTAAAGAAACGCATGTGTCCTTTTAATTTAAGCCCCCCCCTTTTTTTTTTTTACTCCTTTTGACTCCCAACCGATGTCTAAATATGTAATAGCTTATTGAGGTTACAGTGCACACTAAAACTACAATGCCTACTGTTGATGAGTAATGGTGGCTAGCAATGCACAAGAGTAATAAGTAACAGATGTGATTTTACCAGTTTAGTATGCTCAGAGGCATAGCTTTATGTAGTAAAAGGGAGCAGTACTTATGATGTTTCAGTAAGCCGGAATGGTTTAATGTTATTTCAAAGAGATGGTACTGTTCACCAAAACATACTTTTTGGCTAGATTTAACACACAAATATTAAGTTAAAAAAAAAAATATATATATATACACACACACACACATATATATATATAGACAAACGGCTCAGAAATAGGTATTACAGGAAATAGGAGTACTAATGTACAAATTAGGCTGGTAAAGTCCTGATTTTGTAAATATGTCCCAATGAAGTACGGTCAGTGTAGCAGAGTAAAATCAGCAGTGTGGGTGTTTGCCACCACACGGGCAATCAGATGGACAAACACAGAGATACAGCGCGTTTCTTTCTCCTGCGATGTGTTCCGGAAAGTTGTTAGACTCTCTGTGCCCAAAGCTCGCGATCTTTCCTCTCCTCCTCTCGTTTCCATGACGTCAGGCGGTGGTGGGGGATTCCATCAGTTGTTGAATGTTCCGTGGCTGAATAGCGCTATACTTTCAATACACTGCGGTAGTAGCACTGGCAAATGCTCCATATACGTGGTGGTCATAGGGTTATACCTGAACCATTAACCCTACGCGTTTCGTTTCTCTTGGAAACTTCATCAGGTGTGAAGAGAAGGGTTGTTGACACGGTGTAATATGTCATGTGTTGTTGTTCATCTGAGGTTGTATTTACCTAATTTTAAGACCTGCTAAGGAACAGATGATCGTTATGTCCTGATATGTAAAACCATAGAATTCAAAGTGGGTGTACTTTCTTTTTCACACAACTGTATACAGCATTATTGTGTATTAAGGGTGATAATAAATGCCTAGAACACTAGGAATTCAATAGAACAATTAATGAACACAAATTCACTCTAGTAAGAGTATGATATATTAATCAGAAATAACAATTGAATTAATTTATACCCTAAAAAACACAATTCATTGTTAATGTCAGAACGATTTTATATATAAGTGTAAAATGTTAATTCATCAATCAAATCATATAAATGATCAAATTAGATGAATTTTCAACTTATTTTAAACTTGTTGAACTTATTCAACTTTGGCACAACTTTTCCTCATAGTCAGTATATTTATAAACCATAAATCAGACAAAGATAGGAAATCCACTTTTGTTTGAAACAAGGTGTTTAAACACTAGACCTTAGGGAAATACAGGACTCATGAACTAGCAATATCCAAATCTAAAGAAATAAAATAATATGAAATGAAGTAATATGGAATAAGGGAGCGGGGAAAGGAGGAGGGGAGGAGGGGAAGGGGAGGGAGAAGGGAAGGAGGAGGATGGGGAAAGAAATATATTAAAGACATATGTATATGTAGCCCCTTTCCCCCCACCCCAAGGGAAAGGGTGTAGCTACTGCTGTAATCTGTTTCTGCTGGTTCTTACCTGAGTGATAAAGAGGAGGCATGAGATCTCCGCAATGTTGTGGGGTGGACATCAGGACAGGCTCACGGTGGTTGCCTTGATCAGTAACAGTGCCTCCAGCCCCAGAGGATCCTGGTTTGACCAAGATTAACCTCAGGGTCACTTCTTCATAGCTCCAGATAGGGTATAACTGGGTTTATTGGTACAGGCATGAGGTTATATACAGGTCACAGTCCCTGATGCAGTACCCAGACTTAAGGCCTTATTAATCCCTCCTGTAGATATCTTACCCCCGACTGGGGCAGGCCTCAGCCTTCTCCTTCTGGGGACAGGCTCTCTGCAGTGTCTGTGTACACTCAAATACAACACCCAACTCCTCCACCACTACCTTTACTCTCTCTATAGAGTAGCAATCCCCTCCTTACCTGGGAGTGGCTAGTAAGCCAGCCTACATCGGTCATAGACCCCCCCTTACCATAACAGGCTAATCCTGAACTCTACTGAACAATATAACATACCCAGCATAGTCTACTCCTAACACTGCCCACTTATTGATTGGGGCTTACAGTGTTATAAGGCCAGGAAATCAGTAGTCCCGGGGGACTGGACTACATATATAATGTGTATATAATTCAAATAATAAAACTTCAAATCATAAGTCATTTGACGCTACGAATCGAAAGGAGGAGAAGGGCGGCAGAAAGGAGACAGCAAGGAGGCGCCCAGCATATGTAAGTGACTTCCCATAAGGTCCAATAGGCCAGAGAGCTCGGCAAATGTATATGGGGGCTGACGATTTTGCCGCCCTCAAAGTTTGCCGCCCTGGGCCCGGGCCTAACAGGAAATCTGTCACTGGGCCTTGTTAATAATCAGAGATAGTGGACACTTTTGACTAAGCAATCTTCTACCATGAAACACCTCCTGGCCTTGGAAGACACCTTAGGCCGTGATTATACCAGAAATCGCTGGTGACGGTGCTTGGTGCGACGCAGCTTCAAAACAAAACAATCAAATCCAATGAAAGCGCACATACCAGTAGCGAGACAAGCGCCACGACGAACTGCAAAGCTTCTGTCTCATGAAGAGATTGGAGATTTTGTTTTTCACAGGCGACGGCCGCATCACGTGATTTGCACGGCCAATCACAGGGCATCTTGAACAAACCAACTGGTCATTTCTCCTCTGCAGCAGTGCTACAAATATCTTCTGCATGTGCACATGTCGCCCGGCGACGTCGCTACGATGACATCACCGGATCGCTCTGCAGCTTCTGGTATAACTGAGACCTTACAGTCTACTAAAGTCCATTACAGTCTATTAAGTCCATTATCTTTTAGAGCCGGAAGGGATCTCATGGCACTTCCGACTTGGTACCTGTGGGCCAATATACCAAGGGAAATACCAATGGCAACCATCATATGGTCCTGCTTTACTTGTGAGCTCACGAGGTGTTGTTGAAAGCTGTTGTTTATTATATTATTTATATAGTGCAAAGAAGCATCTTTACCAATATATTTACTCCGGTCTCATCTGGGTTATTTCTTGGTATACACGGCCCTTTCCGTAACTATTGCTACAAATCTTACACGTCGGAAACAGCAGCTGCAAATTTCTTCTAAAGCAAATACATGTCAAGGTTGTCGCTTGATTTACACAGATGTATTGACTCAACAATGAATGTCACTGTAACTCCTTCCATTCTTTCCTTTTTCTCTCCATTATTATGCCACTTGCTTCAAAACAACAAAGTATTTTTCTGGCGATGCAGTATTATTTTTCATGTAAAACTATTCTAATAATTGCACTGAAAATTATTTTTGTGTCACTTGGTTCTTAGGCCCCGGATACAGTGAGCGTGCGCGCGTTGAAGCGCATGGTGACGCGCGTGCCTGTCGCCCGAGCGATCTGTGGACTGCGACCACTCGCGACGGGGGAAGCATGGCCGTGATGTCACAAGGCTGTTTCGCCCACATTGGCTGAACATCTCACGTGACCCGACAAAATCACAGTTTTGGGTCTGCTCAAAATTCTGCCACGCCGTTGCGCTTCATAGCGCGCGGTCGCTCACTCTATGGCCTGCCTCATAGAGGTGCAGTCTGTTGTTCGCACCGCCCGCACTGTCGCTCGAACTATGGACAGGGCCTTAGACTTTCTCCTGAGTTTGGTTACAGCATTATTTGTCTAGGAAACAAGCGCATTAGCTTGTGTGTTTAATGGAGTAGACCCCTTGTATAAAACAAGTCTAAGTATATATATATTTTTGGAAGGGACATAAATTCTTGTTATGACTGAAAGGAGTAAAACAACTATAGATGACCAACCGCTCAACCTATTAAAGTCAAAGAGTAATAACTGGTACAGGTCTCTATGCACCGATGCACTAGTAGAACCAATCATTCCTAAAGTGTCAAGCATGGAGACTACACTAGAGACCCCTGTTGAGAGAGGGATCTGGTGTAGGCTCTATGCTTGACACTTTAGGAATTATATATTACTGTAAGGACAATGGTTTTCATATCAATACTACCGATAGCCATGGCAGATTTCAGAAACCATTATATGCATGAAATATTAATGGATGCCTAAAAAGAAAATCTATTTTCTTACATCTGATGTAGCCTCAAAAGGAAAAAAAAAAGTTTGATGTGCATCCACACAACGGCGGATCTCGAAATCCGACGCCCCTCGGCACATACATATATCCCGGGCGCCTCCTTTCTGCCGCCCTCCTCCTCCTCCCGTTTCACAAAATCAAATGATGCCAAAGTGACATCACACGGCATCTCGTTGTCATGGTAATGCGAACGTCACGTAGCCATGGCAATATTTGTGACGTCCACGGCGTTATTTGACGCTACAGTGCAGCAGAAAGGAGGCGGCCGGCATATGTAAGTGACTTCCCATCAGGTCCGAGAGTGCAGCACATGTATATGGGGGCTGACATTTCCCCCCCCCCCCCCCCCAGGCCGGGGCCACTGCATCTACTGTAGACAAACTGACACATAGATCTCCAAAGGGTGCGAGGAATAGGGCAAGCAGGCGAGAAGGCACATAACAGAACCCCAAAACTGGGGAAAGAAAAATAGAATTAGATAGAACCACAGAAAATTGACATTTTAAAACATACAAGAAAGCAACTTTCTATATCTTATTTTTGACTTCTACAAAGAAGATTCCAAAATTGTTCAATGTAATAGTAATCTCATTGGGGGGGAGCGATGATATGCAGGGCCGCAGAGCGATTTCCCAGGGACCAGGACTAGAGTTAGCGGCCTTGCAAGCCCCTCCCAATTCACACCTCACGAACCCCCTCTATTCCCCTCCCCCTTCCCATGTATCCCTCTCCCCTCTTCCTCACTCACCTCCTCTCCTTTCACTACTCTTCACCCTCCATCAATTACCCCACTTTCACTCAATCCCCCGATAGGACCGGGTCTAAGGTGGCAGAATTCGGAGGCATGCCGCCGCCGCTGCGCAAGCGGCCATCACGTTGCCATGGGAACAGGAGGGCAGCATCCACTATCAATATATCAATCCACTACTACCCGCATGTGTTTCTCTCCCCTCTGTCTCATTCTTACTACCCCTTTTTATCACTTACTCTCTCCTCTCACTCCCCCTCCTCGATCAATTACCCCATTCTCACTCATTCCCTCCCCAGACACACACATTCCCAAGCCCTAAATACATATTTTTTTTAAACACCCCCCAAATACTTATAAAGCCTCCCATTCCCCAAAATACATATTAAAACAAAAACACCCCCCAAATACATAAACACCGTCCAAATACATATAAAAAACCCCTCCAAATACATATAACCCACCCACATACATACAACTCCCCACAAACATATATGCCCCCCCCACATACATATAAACCCCCCCAAATAGATATAATATAAGACCCCCAATACTTATAACCCCCCCCGTACATATATCCCCCCAAAAATACATATAAACCCCAAATACATATAACTCCCCTGTAACAGGGACTTATCCCTGTTGAAGAAACTATCTCTAAAATCCAGCAGGGATCTGGTTAAGTGCAGCAGGCGATTAACCAGACTCCACCTGGTCAATTAAGTCTGTAAGAAAAGCCTCCTGTTGGAAACAGGAGAGAGATTCCTTAGCTCACATTTGGGCTGACAGAAGGAGAGCAGAGAAGCCTGCACACAGACACTGTCTTGAGCACAAAGGCTGTGCTGAGATCAAGACACCCACACACCCAGAGACGTATATTTCCTGGACACAGAGGACCCAGGAACCTGCCAGTAGGGTTGCCAGGTGTCCAGTATTGAACCGGATTGTCCTGTATTTGGACACAATTAGAGGTAATACTGGACTTGTATGTGTATACCAGTATCACTTCTCTGGGAATAGTGACCTGACCGGCTCGGGGGGCTGTGGGATTTCCCTGGCCAGGGAGAGAGCAGGGCTGTTGCTAGGGGGCTGGGCAGCTTCATCCATGCTGATTGGCTGCATTACCCAGCAGCAGCTAATCAGGAGGAGTGAGAGGAGCCTGAGGGAGAGGAGGAAACAGCAGAGGTGTGTGTGTGTGTGTGTGTGTGTGTGTGGTGTGTGTGTGTGTGTGTGTGTGTATATGTGTGTGTGTGTATATGTGTATATGTGTGTGTGTGTGTGTGTGTGTGTGTGTGTATATGTGTGTGTGTGTGTGTGTATATATGTGTGTGTGTGTGTGTGTGTGTGTGTGTGTGTGTGTGTGTGTGTGTGTGTGTGTGTGTGTGTGTGTGTGTGTGTGTGTGTGTGTGTGTGTGTGTGTGTGTGTGTGTGTGTGTGTGTGTGTGTGTGTATATGTGTGTGAATATATGTGTGTGTGTATATGTGTGTGTGTACCTTTCATCATTTTGTCCAGTATTTTTGGAGAAACCACCTGGCAACCCTACCTGACAGAGACTGACATGGATGGCCACCTGCTTAAGGTACTTCCTGAGACTTTGGAGTGATAGGCTGGTAATGGGAATATCCCTCCAGTCCCGCAGATAGGGTCTGGGGAAGTAAGTTAGACCTTACAAAGGGGGGGTTTGCTAATTTGTTGTTTTTGTATGTTTGCCTGGATAAAGGCAGATAAACCCAAGTGATTTAGAAAGGCACTAAAACACAGTATAGTGATAAAATAATCAGTTTGTTTAGAAAGGCGCTAAAACACAGTATAGTGATAAAATAATCAGTTGTTTAGAAAGGCGCTAAAACACAGTATAGTGATATATTAGTCCATACCATGGTCTCTCCTTGCTGTTTTACATGAATGCAACCCTGAGTGAGAGTGCTCCTGAATATCCTCCAATCCTGTTTTCCTGCTAAAACGCTGACTCTTCACTTACCTGTTGTAAGTAGGAGATTCATTCGAGCCAAGATTTTATCTGTTCCACTATTGTGTGATTTTACTACACTATTGTTGTGTTTTTTCCTTTTGGGGTGTTCCTGAAAATCGCTCCCTTCACATTTTGGATATCTGCTACTGCCTGGATAAAGGAACAGGCTCAATAAAACCAAGATATAATTGCACCCTAAAACAGTCTCCATTTGCATACCTCTGCACACATCTCTTACACCCCCCAAATACATATAAAAATCCCCACATACATATAACCCCCCCATACATATAACCTCCCCCACATACATATAACCCCTCCAAATACAAATAACACACACACCCCCACCCCCTCATACATATATATATATTAAACACCCCCAAATATATGTATCTACCTTGGGGATGTCCTCAGGCCAGGCCTGGTAGCTGCGGGGGGCCTGGCTGCTGGTCCTGTAGTTGCCACAGGGCTCGGCTCTCCCCCAGATGCAGGCCTCTCTCCCTCACTCTGTCCCGCACCGAGCTTCTGATGCTGGCGTGCGCCAGCCCTCACTCTCATGCTGGCGCGCATCAGAACCTGAGCCGACCTTTCTTCTGGCATGCGCCGACGTCAGACACTCAGTGTGGGACAATCAGTGGGGAAGAGCCGGGCCCGACGCCAATGAGAGGACCGACAGCCAGGCCCCCCCCGCAGCAACCAAGCCCGGGACACCTGTCCCGTCTCTCCCACCCACCCACGCCCTCCCTGTCGGCGGCCCTGATGATCTGGATTCATTATCCAACAGACCAGCACAAGCCTATTTTGTTGAACAGTCCTTCTCCATCTGATCATCAACCTAGCTTGGCCCTTGATTTATCTTTTCATTGCTACATGTGCATAAGGCAAAGGTGGGCATCTCCAGTCCTCAAAGGGCAACAGTATGTCAGCTTTTCATGATATCCCTGGTTCAGTACAGGTGGCTCAATGAGTGGCTCAGTCTTCAACTGAGCCACCTGTGCGGAAGCAGGAATATCCTGAAGACCTGGCTTGTTGGTGGCCCATGAGGACTACAGTTGTCTACCCCCTGGCATAAGGTCTAGTGGTGAGTTTAATATTTGTCGACAACTGCTTTAAAGATGTACGTAACATTAGAGGAGATATGCACCTCAACAAATTCAAACTGGAAGCGATGAGCCATACCTGGGAGGTCTGGCTGAAAGTCAAGACTAAGTACAGACTTGCGTCCCCTAGCTCACAACTTACACCAATTTTTAATAACCCCAAATTCCCCCCCTCCCCCCGGATGCGCTTCCAAATTATACGACCAATTTAAATCGAAGGGGATCAGGGTGATCGGAGACATTCTGAGCCTGGGGAAACTCTTGAGCTACCAAAATTTACGTACTAAATACGATATACCACAATTGGACACATTCAAATACCTCCAAATTAGACACTTTACCCAGAAGATATCCCCGAATCCAGAATTTCCCCCTCTCACTAAATTCGAGAGACTATGTAGAGATAGCTCTCAACAAAAAGGGCTAATATCAAAGATTTATACAGAATTGGAAACATCAGCGGACCCTCCGACTCATGACTACATGCAAAAATGGGCCGCGGACCTGAACATAGATATCAACAGAGAGGACTGGGAAGACATTTGGGAAGTAGCCTCAGGAACTTCCATATGCACCACAACCAAAGAAAACATTTACAAAATAATGTTCTACTGGTACCTCACTCCAGTGAGACTAAAACAAATCTACCCTCTGGCCTCTGATTTATGTTGGAGAGGCTGTGGACAAAAGGGTGACATGACCCACATCTGGTGGACATGTCCAGAAATTAAGAAGTATTGGGAAAGGGTCGAAATCCTATTAAAAGAGCTGACTAGCCTCGACCTACCTATTGATCCACTGACCTACCTACTGGCCAGGCCAATGGAAAAAATTGACCGTCCAGTGAGGAAATTGGTCTCCTTCATCTTCACAGCGGCGAGATGTGAGGTTGCGGCCTCCTGGAAGAAAGTGTCCCCACCCTCTATGACTAAACTAAAAAACAGGATAAATGAAGTAATGCTTATGGAGAAGCTAACTAAAAACAAAGGCTTTTTAAGATATCTGGGAACCATGGATAATCATATAGAACGAGTTAAGCTCACCAAGGAAGAAACAAGGAGATAAGGCAATACGGATACGGAAGCGTTTGATAATCAGTACCTCTATGAAGTTCATCCAAAAGGGACACCAGCGACCAGGGTACACACTCCCCTCCCCCCACTCCCCACTCTTTTCTCTCTCTTTCTCACCCCCCTCCTCCCCCCCCCCCCCGCTTTTTTGGCCTCTCCGTTATTGGTAGGCTACCCGCCTCGGGCAACAGGTTTTGCCATCCCTTCCCCCCCCAAAAAATACAAAAATGTTCTGTATTAGGCTATGCATATCGTTCCTTGTATGTACATTTTATATCTGCCTAATAAAAAAGTAAAAAAAAAAAAAAAAAGATGTGCGTAACATAAGATGCACCCTTTTGCAGCTCAAACCGTGCCTCAATGGATGGTCTTTCCCTCATCCAAACATTGTCATTAACCTAAAATAATGCACAATCCTCTTGGTGAAATAGTAAACAGCACGTTACCCGCATACATTCTACCCACCACCTAAATAACTGGCTTGGAAAGGAAATTAATGAAGCGCTAAGAAAACATCAAAGCCCCAATTACTGTGTGGTTTCTAAGTAATCTGAATCAGGCTGGCTCTCTGGCAAGTATTTAATTGATAAACTGCTGGTTTTATGCAGAACACAGCATGTTGTTACCTGTATACAGAGGTTATTATAAAGGCATTTTAGTCACAACATTGCAGTGGCTCAACTATTAAATAGTTATAACTCTGTTCTCTTTGCTACGGTTATCACACAAGACGCAGCATGTTTGTACGGCTGTACAATTATTATTTTACAAGCATGCTTACTGTTTAGGTACAATATTGTAATAGCAAAATGGATATTTATATGTAAACTGTTAGGAATTGTTTTTTTTGTATCATTATTATTCTGTAATAATGCTGTAAGTCAATGTTTCCTAACTCCAGTCCTCAGGGAACCCCAACAGGTCAGGTCTTAAGGATATCCCTGCTTCAGCACAGGTGGGTCAATCAGCGGCTCCGTCATTTTGACTGAGCCACCTGTGCTGGAGCAGGGATATCCTTAAGACCTGACCTGTTGGGGTTCCCTGAGGACTGGGGTTGGTTAACGCAGCTGTAAGTGAATGGGTCATAGAGTGTCTTCTGGCACGCGGAGTCGTGTGACGTAGCACTGCTTAGTAAATGGGAGCCATCCGAGGAGGAACTTGGTCTTTTTGCACCCGGGGCAAGTTCCACAAACTGCGCTCCCTAATTTATTGAACCAAGGCAAAGCAATCCTGTCATTTTTAACTGTACTTGTGAATATTCTGTATGTTGGTGCAACTTGCCCCAGCCCGACACAATCCCTTCTTGTTCCCTCCCCCCATGTATGCCCTGATTTTCTCTCCCCCCACCCATTCTCTCCCCCAACGCTCTCTCTCCCCCTCCATAAATTTCCTTCTCCCTCCTCCTCCTCAATTTCTTGCTCCCTCCCATCTCCTACATGTCTTGCTCTCCCCTCCTCCCCATTCATTTCTTGACCCCCCTTTCTCCTCAATTCATTTAATGATCACCCCCTCCATCCTCCATCCATTTCTTCCTTCCCCTCCTCCATCCATTTCTTCCTCCCCCACCATCCATTTCTTCCTCCCCCCTCCTCCATCCATTTCTTGCTCCCCCCTCCTCCTCCATTCATTTCTTGCTCCCCCCTCCTCCTCTTCCTCCTCCATCTCTTGCTCCTCCCCCTCCTCCTCTTGCTCCTCCCCCTCCTCCTCCATCTCTTGCTCCCCCCTCCTATATTTCTATATACTTCCATCACAGCATACTTGGCATCACAGCATATTGGGGCATGCAGTGTTGTTTGTTTGCCCTTCACCCCTGTGCATCCCCACGCCAGAGGCTCTAGATTGCATGTTCCTCTAGAGCATCACAGTGCTGGCAGTTTGCATGTTCCACCCAAGCTACTGTATACATATATTTATACGATAATGAATTAATGCACCAGTATGTGAGAAGTATCCATTAATAATGACCAGCATTGCTGCATATATATATATATATATATATATATATATATATATATATATATATATATATATATATATATATATAGGACATAAGACAAAGTTGTTTACAAACAAAATGAATATAACCAGTGTACAGGACACAATTATTCACATATCACACACCACAGACTTTCTAATTAAATACAAGAGCACGATATAGTCATTAATTATCTGCCTATTACAGTATGTGACTTAAGTTTCAGGACACATCATGCTGCTATATTTATAGTAAAAGCAGAAATTCTCATTTTTTTCATTCAGCAACAACTGAATGAAAACTGTTACAAATAAACACACAAATAAATGTATTGCTCAGCCGGAAACTAAACTCCTATGTTTCTCACTGCAGTTTTTTGTCAGCACGCAATATAATTTTCTATTTATCACCAGAGATCTCATTAAAAGATATTGGTCCACCAAATACACACAGTTATGTCTGCGTTCCAAATATTGGCATCATTGGTGAACTATACCATGTGTATCAGAAGGGAACACTCCTATTGTATCTCTGGTACATCAGATGTATTTGTTTGCTCACTAAGTGCACCACTTATGCCTTGATACATTAAAGCAGAAGAGTTACACAACTGTTTACCTTTTAATAAACTGCAAGGAAGAGAGCACTTTATTTGGGGACCCTAACCCTTTAGACCAGGGCTCGGCAACTCCAGACCTCAAGGGCCACCAACAGATCAGGTTTTAAGGAAATCCCTGCGTCAGCACAGGTGGCTCAATCAGTGGCTCAGTCGAAGACTGCACCACCTGTGCTGAAGCAGGGAGATCCTTCAAACCCTGGCCCTTGAGGGCTGGAGTTGCCCACCCCTGCATAAGACAGAAGGTGTCAAATCATTTCAGTTGCTCTAAGATACTTCTTACCCTTTTACTTGTTCTAACTACATTCAGAGGATTAGTTATATTGTCCTTTGCTTAAGTGAAAGCATGAAGAGAACAGTCGTGGGAATGCATCACCGCAGGCTACTTATTCTGATGCTTCATTTCTAGGCAGTTATACAACGCACACATGTATATAGTACTCTCTGCCATTTCTAGGCAGTTATACAACGCACACATGTATATAGTACTCTCTGCCATTTCTAGGCAGTTATACAACGCACACATGTATATAGTACTCTCTGCCATTTCTAGGCAGTTATACAACGCACACATGTATATAGTACTCTCTGCCATTTCTAGGCAGTTATACAACGCACACATGTATATAGTACTCTCTGCCATTTCTAGGCAGTTATACAACGCACACATGTATATAGTACTCTCTGCCATTTCTAGGCAGTTATACAACGCACACATGTATATAGTACTCTCTGCCATTTCTAGGCAGTTATACAACGCACACATGTATATAGTACTCTCTGCCATTTCTAGGCAGTTATACAACGCACACATGTATATAGTACTCTCTGCCATTTCTAGGCAGTTATACAACGCACACATGTATATAGTACTCTCTGCCATTTCTAGGCAGTTATACAACGCACACATGTATATAGTACTCTCTGCCATTTCTAGGCATTAAAGCAGCGGAATGCACTACACATTTTTTTGGGGGGGGGGGTGTCCATTTATTTTTATTTATTTTTACATTACCTGAACCGTGGGATCCCTTTGAGACAATCCACGGTCCCCCAACCTTTGGGCATCCGCTGGTTGCTAAAATATAAGTGGTTTTATCTACTGATGGCACGCAATACGGCATATAGTAATGTATTAAGGATGACAAGTATAAAACGATAGATATATTTAGTAAATATCAATTACATCAAATGTCACTTTATTAAAAAAAAAAAAAAAAAAAATGTATATATCAAAAACACAAAAATGTACAAATTCTGACAAAGTCCAAAACCAGAACCAGAACCAAAACCAACAGACTTTGGTTATGCCTAAGGACAAAACCTGGAAAAATATAGGCGCCAGAAGCAAAACATGCCTAATTTTTCTAATAGTAAAATCCAGTATCACAATGAGGCAAAAAATGGTGACTGGTTCCTCATTGAAAACACCACGTGTTACTACATTTGGAAAACGTGTTTCATATCATTTGAGATCCGGTGCAAAATTGGGGCAACATTTTGTTAAAGGTACCCCACTGATAAATACAATAGTCATGGGGTGCTCCACTCAAGTCCTCAAGCTCCCCCCCCCCACACCCCAACATGTCAGATTTTCAGTCGAAGACTGAGCCTCTGATTGAGCCATCTGTGCTGAAGCAGGGACTGATTGAACCACCTGTGCTGAAGCAGAGATATCCTGAAAACCTGGCCTGTTAGGGGGGGGGGGTCTTGAGGACTGGAGTTGAGCACCCCTTCTATAGTGTTCCTGTCTGGTCCTACCTTATACTCTCCGGTGAAAATGATTATTGTCTTAAGGTGCGGCATGTGTGGGCTGAGGATAGGGACATTGTTCAGTCATGTCTGCTACACAGAGAGAGCGCACAGTTTTGGCTAATGCAGACGGGATAAAGTGCTTTTCCAACACATTACTTCAAAAAAAAACTTTAAATGAAGAACATTGACCTTTCACTAACATGTTGTAACATAAAACTGAGCAAAGGAATCTAACGAAGAAAAAAAAAAGGCTATTGACTAAAAAAACCTGCACAGTTCTCCGAGGCCTGATATCTTCTCCAAGCACTGAGGGTACTATTGTCTAAGTGGTGCTACTGCTAAGCCGTATGATGCCTTCCAGCATCGGAAGTCACTTTACAGCACATTCACGTAAATGGGCGTCAGTTATTTCTCGGATCCAGACTGTCTTATGGTAGGGTTGGCCAAACACGTATTTTAAGCCATGCCAAGAAATGGGCACACATTTTTGGGTGGGCCACTGCCTACTGTGCCCCCACACTTTCCTCTCTCACTCAATTTCCCTCCCCCCTCTGTCACTCAATTCCCCTCCCCATCCTCTCTCTCTCAATTCCCCTCTCTCACTCAATTCCCCCCTCCTCTTTCACTCAATTCCCCTCTCTCACTCAATTCCTCCCCCTCAATTCCTCCACCCTCACTCAATTCCCCCCATGTTGGTTAAATTCATTTTTTTTTGCTGTATACTTGTACTAAATATATTTATATTTGAGGTGGTTGTTGGGGTTGTATTGCCTCTGTCACGGCGGCTGGTTGGGGGGTAAGTGCAGGGTAACCTTGGCAGACAGGGCTCAGTTACGGCAATGCCAGGTGGGGCATATGGTGGGTGAGTGGGCAGGGCTCGTGTTGCTTTGAGTACCTGGGGCCCAGCTTGTGGCTAACGTGGGGTCCGCTGAACGGCTGGGACTTGGGACAGTCCCAGCTTACGGGCCCTGATTTAAGCGTCATTGGCCTTACCTGTGGGGGGAGCGCTCTGGCAGGGTTAGCACCCCCCCTTTTGCTGTATATAAATAAAAGCCGAGGCTATTGTACCGCCAGACCTTGGTATTTGCGCTTCATTTGCGGGATTTGGGGGGTGGGGGGTGAGAGCAGCATTGCAGGCTCGAAGGTCGTGGCTACAAAATTACTTCTGAAAGGTTCATTTAAAAAAAGTTTTACTATGGAGAAAATCCTGATTTAGGTGAGGTGGAAAATAAGAACAATGTGTCTTCTTTAACCCCTGCACCTTACTGTAACTCTTGCAGAGCATTGTGTTGCTGCAATGCAAATTTCAACTTCAATGTAGGACTAAATATGTGCAGGGGACGAATATGTGCAGGGGACGAATGTGTGCAGGGGACGAATGTGGGCAGGGGACGAATGTGTGCAGTGGACAAATGTGTGCAGGGGACGAATGTGTGCAGGGGATGAATGTGTGCATGGGACGAATGTGTGCAGGGGACGAATGTGTGCAGGGGACGAATGTGTGCAGGGGACGAATGTGTGCAGGGGACGAATGTGTGCAGCGGATGAATGTGTGCAGCGGGTGAATGTGTGCAGGGGACGAATGTGTGCAGCGGATGAATGTGTGCAGCGGATGAATGTGTGCAGGGGACGAATGTGTGCAGCGGATGAATGTGTGCAGGGGACGAATGTGTGCAGGGGACGAATGTGTGCAGGGGACGAATGTGTGCAGGGGACGAATGTGTGCAGCGGATGAATGTATGCAGCGGATGAATGTGTGCAGCCGCTGGTTTGCATAAATTTATGGCAGAAAAGAAGGATTATTTTCCCGAAAGCACCAGTAATTTACAATGGAGACACCCTACATTTTGTGTCTACAACTTTTTTTTTTAAAATAAAGACAGGACTACCAGACTATATTTAGAGGCGTGTGAAAGTTCCACTTAGTAAATACATAAGGGGAGTGTTATATGAATATCCTGTGGCACTCATACTTCCAAGCACTGCTCTTACATTGACTACTAAGCCCAGCACGTCTTTTAGGAAATAGTCTGTAAATTCTTATCCATTCTTCCCAGTTGCTGAAGCTAATTGTAAGCTTTCATAGTTTGGTTTATAAGGAATGTGAGTATGAAAGTGTTTTTGGAAGATTCTTGAGGAATGTGAAAGAATGATTGCCAATTACTGTACATGTGTTTCCTGGCATTTTGTTTTGCAGGAGGGAAGTGCGTCTGATTGGGGAGATATTATTTAACCAGACAATCCAAAGCTTCATACTTATTCTCAGACCAGTTGAAGTCCACCCTCAGTAATTTAACAATGTGCTGCTTTTATCAAAACATTTAATCTTACAATATTGATAAGGCGCATTCTGAACAAGTTTAAAGGTCATCTGCTAAGAAATAACACTTATAATAAAATACTATTATGCACGGAGGAAATGTGATACCTGCTTTTACATTAGCACAAACCAATTTCCTCTGTTTTGTGAATTCGTCTCTCCGTCTTCTGAGTCACTTCCTCCCATCTTTGACACAATAGTTGGTATTTACGCCCAGTTAATCTGCCTTCCGCAGGAGGAGTAAGTGCAGCGAAAGGAGGGATTCTCTCCATGAAAGCAGTTGAAGAAAGGTAATTACTGTAGTGGAAGGCATCACTAATAATGTCCATGCTTTTGCACTCTAGATTCCTGCTAACGCAAGGCAAAAAATAGAAATAGGGCAGAGCACTGCCGCAAAAATATCTGGAGGAGGCTCACATTAGAAAAATAAGAAGCGTTATTGGATCATTAGAGACCCCTGATACAAAAAAACACACCTATGCGTTTTGGGCCCGTACGCCCGTTATCAAGGTGTATTTATCAAGGTGTATAAAGGCTGCACAGCCCGAAACGCGTAGGTGCATTTTTTTTGTATCAGGGGTCTCTAATGATCCAATAAAGCTTCTTTATTTTTCTAATGTGAGCCTCCTCCAGATTTATTTGTGGCAGTGCTCTGCCCTATTTCTATTTTTGCCTGTTCAACCTCTCTGGCGGATTCTGCACGCCGTCTGATCTTCCCTATGGATTCCCATGGTGGACAGGATACCCACTGAGTGAGTTGTTTCAGCCCTGTTTCCACATTTAGGACTTATTATTCATTCTGGGGACAAATATTGTACTGTTATCTTTTGTGCTTATGCCATTGGCGGCACTAGGTACTAGTTCCCCACTCCCTGGCTATGGGATGCTGTTATTTTCAAGAATCTATATGGAGTCCTATTCTATTCTATTCAATATCTGAAGCACTGGTTTTCTCTTTATATCAACGCTAACGTTAGGCAGTGCTATCTTAACATGGCGTCAAGCCTATGCTAATGTGATGACTAACGGCCATTGTTTTTGCATATATTTAGCTTTGTGGATTTCCGTTAACCTCAGGCATCATAATGTCCATTACTGATTTTGATATGATGTTATGAGCCCTAACTTAATGGAGCTTTGAGGATTTGGGCCTGGGAGAGATTCAGCAAAGCTGCCAGTGTGACAGCCCTATAAAAGTGTTTAGCCCTCTCTATTGTTGACTGATGAATGCAGCACGGACACGGTTTTGTAAATAATCAGAAATATGTATTATTTATAGGCTCAACGTTTCAGTCCTTTTTATTGAAAAGGGTCCAAGAAAATGACCGAAACATTGATCAGTTGCCTCGTTATTCAGCAAAGAAGGGTGGGTACCCGTGTTGGTCCTTTCTTCCATGTAGTAACAATGTGACAAGCTGTCCAACTTCTCAGGGTTCTTCATCGGGTACGGCAGAAATACAGACACACAATATGACATACAGTGTGTGTGTAAGAGGGATCTCTGCTTACAATGGAAGTTGAGAGGAAGTGGGAAAGAACGTAAGGTAGAAAGAGGCAACAGTGAAAATTAACAGTGGAGACATACAAGGCTATTCTCTATTGAAACGTAAAAGCGGGCTGGACAGGAAGGAGACTTGAGGGGGAGTGGAATGGGACACAACAGAGTATGTGAAAAAATGTAATCACAAGACCATGTGAGGGCCGCATTCACCATTCAACTATCTACGGTCTAAAATTTTGCTGAGCACCCAGCCGTGGCAGATAATGAAGCATTTTCGTGAGTGCCCTTTTTCTAAGTGATATACAGCTGCAGGGAATGCGTTCAGAGGCTTTCGAGCCAACCTAAATACAAAGGGCCTAAATACAGGTACACAGAGGTCGGTTAACTCAGGGCTCATAACGTCATGTTATCAATATCCGTAACGGACGTCATGTTCGCTAAAGGTTAACGCCAATCCACAGAGATTATAATGGCTATTTCTGATCTCATTAGCAAAGCCTAACGGCATGTTAAGTTAGCCCTGCCTCACGTTAGCTTCAAATCACGTCTGGCGTTATGCCCGTCTTACCCAAAGATGTCGTCAGCTCCCTCCAGACCCTAAAATATGGGAGAGAGAGAAAGAGAGACAGAGAGACAGACAGACAGAGAGACAGAGAGACAGAGAGACAGAGAGACAGAGAGACAGAGAGACAGAGAGACAGAGAGACAGAGAGACAGAGAGACAGAGAGACAGAGAGACAGAGAGACAGTGAGAGAGATCGCTAACCCAAGGACCTGTTACGGCTGAAAACAGCACTTAACACTGCGTTAATGAGCTGTGGAGACGCCCGGTAGCAGTTAACGATGCATTAACTTCAGTTAACACCACATTAAGTCAACGACGGAGCCTTGTGGATCAGGGCCAAAGTGAGCATTCCTAAATAATATACTGCTCTTATAGCATCGTCCATGTTAGAGACTTATCTTTTGGGATACACTTTATTCTGTTCCTTTAGGTTCTTTGCCTTAGAATCATTACGAGACAATGATTTAATCAGATTTTTCCTGGTTTTAAACAAAAGAAACTCTGGGATCCTAATCCGAGACTTCCAGTTAAGAAGTTTGAACAATTAGCTGCTTGTTGAAAGAAAAGAAGGAAAAAAAAAAAAAGTTTCCCTCCAAACGCAGAGAGGCGTTTCATATAAAATCAGCTGCTTGCTGTCTGGGCAGCGCCTAGCTTGTCTAAACGTATACAGTTGTTAATGCTGCCCATCTAAGCATCTATTGTCTATTATTTTCCTGTGAGAAACAGAACATGCAATGAGATTGTATAAGGGCGACTTGAGAACAAACAATCATTCTATGGGTGTTAGGGAAATGATGTCAGGCACGGAACATTTGCCAGGAGTTCAGAGTAAGTTTGTACTGTTCTAAGCATGACCTTGGATTACAAGAGGTTGCAAAGGATGCAAAATAACGGCCACACAGTCATATGACCGCTGAGCTATAATGAAGCACTTTAATTTAGCAAAGGTAGTTTCAAGCAACAGCAAACTGAGCAAAGGTTGTAGCCCAATGAAGTCCTCCAAAGGGATCCATCATGCAAACATGTTCATAATGTTTTTTTCCTTTTTTAACCATAGCTTTGTTGTAATTTATTTAATACAATTAATTTTAAAAAAAGGATCGATATGTCAGGTGAAAACAAGGATTCTACATAGTATGGTAACGCCTTTAGTGATACAAGTACATGCAACATATTGCAGAGCATAAAGGGAGAAGTGCTATGTTGGTTGCTGTTGGCCTTCGTAATATACTGTGCAGTAGGCTAACAAATTACTAGGATCACGTCTGTAAGGCACAACTAAGTGTCACTTTGTGTTAAAATAAAACTTACCAAGGAGCTTTGTGTGGGAATCTGCTCAGAATTACCCGGCCACCTCTGGACATTTATGACCATAACACATGTAACCCCTCTTTTTGTAGATAGAAGGGCTGGGGTCTGAGTTTGCCTCCCCTGAGTAAAGGTAATAATCAGCCGCCAAGAAGCCATGCTGGTGTCAGACTACACAGAGTGACATGTATCTTATTAATAATAGTACTTTATATCTGCAGAACTTGGGGGTGGATTTTTTTAAATGTATTTGTGGGTGGTTTTTATATGTATTAAGGGGGTGGTTGTATTTTTTATATATGTATTGGGGGGATGGGGGGATGGGTGGGTGTATTTTGTTATATGTATTTGGGGGTGGGTGTATTTTTTTAATATGTATTGGAGGTATGGGTGTATTTTTATATGTTTTTGGGGGTGTTTTTTTTTAATGTATTGGAGGGTGCGGTGTATATATGTATGTATTTTGGAGGTGGGGTTTATATGTATTTGGGGGGGTTATATATTTGGGGAAGTAGGGGTTTTTTTGGTATGTATTTGGGGTGTGGGGGGGGGGGAGATTTGCAAGACCGCCGACACGGGGAGAGGGGAGGGCCCCGGGAAATCTGTCTGCGGCCCTTTTAACTATTACTAAGGGAAACAAGCACAATTATCTCCTGTATGCTAGGTCAGGGGCGCGCAAACGTTTTTTTTGCTGCGCCCCCCCCTGCCTGCTCTCCTCCGTTGTGCACCCCCCCCCTCCTTACCTCGCGTGGCGTCAAATGACGCCACGGGGTCGTGTGCAGTCACGTGACCCGTGGCGTGATTTGATGTCATGTTACCAAGGCAACCGTGATATCACATGACCCTGCAGTGTCATTTGACGCCGCGATGCCATGATCACGCGTCCTGAAGCCAGCTGAACCCCGGTAAGTAGAAATTGCAGAGGCCCCTCCCTCCCCCCCAGTTTGTGCACCGCTGTGCTGGGGATAATGGTGAAAGGCAGGGTTGCAGACCTATCTAAGACATGTGAATGTGCTCACAAGTGATCTTTTTATTTGATTATATATATGTATATAGCACGCGGCTAGGGGGCGTGGCTCTGACATCACAGTGTCAGCCACGCTGTGATCGGCTCGCAGCACGAAAATACAAATTTCTTGTATTTTCCCAGATCTGCCGGGCCAACGCTCACGGCCGTGCACGCCTGAAGTATAGCAACTGCAGGGTCATACCCCGCAATTATCATTCACGCTCACGGCAGCGGGTGGCCAACCCTCAAGTCCTCAAGAGCTGCCAACAGGTCAGGTTTTCAGGATATTCCAGCTTCAGCACAGATGGCTCAATCAGATTAAGCCACCTGTGCTGAAGCTGCGACTGATTGAGCCACCTGTGCTGAGGCTGGGACATCCTGAAAACCTGACCTGTTGGCAGCTCAAGAACTGGAGTTTGCTGCCCATGTTCTAAGGTATTTCTCTCCTTCATCTTCTAACTCTCTTCTGTTACAAGAAGAACCCCACCTGTCTCTAGCAGAAGGGGGGGCTCGGGGGGGGGGGGGGCAAGGTTAATGCTGCAGCTGTTCCTGTTGGGGGAGCAACAGTTGAATTCCTCTCCTGTCTCCCTATGCGTCACAATCCTTTTGATTAGTAGAAGTAAGCTGATGGCCTAGTATGGCCATGCAGCCTGTCCTATACACCAGGGGTACGCAAAGTGGGGGGCGTGAGATTTTCTTGGGGAGGGAGGGCGCAGCTGTTACAGAGGACCCGCACTTCCCCGAAGGCATTTAAAATAAATGTCAGAGATCGCGCGAGGCCTCTGTAACTTTTCACTTACCTGGAGTTCCAGCGACGCGTCTCCATGGCAACCGGCGTCAAATGACGCTGCGGGGTCACGTGACGTAATTTGATGCTGGAGCCGTGCACAAGGGGCGGGGGGCGAGCCGGAAGAGAGAGGAGACGGGGGGGGGGTGGGGGGGGTGGACAATACACTTTGCGCACCCCTGCTTTACACCACCAGGATAGCATCACAGTAACACACTTATTTAGCTACTGACTTCTTTCTCCTTTCAAAAGGTAACTTGTGGCCTTAAAGCAGCAGTCCAAGCGCTCGTTTCTTTTTTTATATTTTATTTATTTTTTCCCCTTTAATATGTGCATCAATACAATCCACACAATAAGTAATTAGCTAAGTTGCCGCTTGATCCCTTCCTGAAGATTCGGCTCGGGTTCACTAAATGGTTGTCAGTGCAGCAGAAGAGGACCAAAGATACAAAGATCTGTGGGGAAGATCATGTGACCGGACAGTCACTAGACTTTGCTCGGGCTACCGGGCAAAAAAAAAAAAAAATCCAGGGCCCCATTATGAGTGAACATATTCCATAGATTCAGGAGTTTCCATCACACCCCCCCCCCCCCCCCCCCAGCGTGATGGCAGCCCTGCGAGACCCCCTCCCCACCCCCCGCTTTTACACCTCTTCACTCTTCTCTATTCACCCCTCTCTCATGTATTTATCTCCACCCTCTTACACCCCCTCCCCTACTATCCCCCTTTTCCTCTCACACTCTTCCCCCCTCCTCACTCAGTGACACCATCCCTCTCCACACTCAATCCAGCTCCCTCAATCCTCCCCTTCACCCCCTGGCCACACACATACAATTCCTCCTCTACAATAGTTCCCCCCCCCCATACACAAATTAGAATAACCACCTACACGCACACTACAATAACCCCCATCTCCCCCCCCCCCACACACACACGTGGTTGAAAAACACTGGTGTACAGTATACTCAGGTTTGCCACCTCTCTGGGTTTGACCCCGAGACTCTGGGCTTACGAGTTGCCGTCGTCAATCTTCGGGGTGCGGTGGCGTCTCCGTCATCATGCTGCAATTTCCCCCCAACTGCAGTGAAGATAGCTGCGCGGCGTCAAATGACATCACATTGCCATGGCAACGCGGTGGCATTTGATGCTGCGCAGCCATGTTCACTGCAGTTGGAAGGGGAAATTGCAGCAGGATGCCGGAGAATGCCGGGAGACACCACCGCACCCCCATGCCACACAAGTAAGGGATTTATTTATTTTTTCTCCGGTTTTGCGTTCAGTAGAAGGTGGCAACCCCGAGTATACTGCACAGTAACATCTTTTTATAATTCAGTGAACTATAGACAACTGTGTAAAGAATGACACACTATTTTAAAAATGCTCTAATAAAAAGATTGTTATCACGTGTTACGTCAATTTCTTGCACTGAGGTACACACAGCACACAGACACTGAATCACACACAGCACACTGACACTGAATCACAAACAGCACACTGACAGACACTGAATCACACACAGCACACTGACACTGAATCACAAACAGCACACTGACAGACACTGAATCACACACAGCACACAGACACTGAATCACACACAGCACACTGACAGACACTGAATCACACACAGCACACTGACACTGAATCACACACAGCACACTGAGACACTGAATCACACACAGGACACTGACAGACACTGAATCACACAGAGCAAACTGCAGCTGACAAATTTACACACAAACACACAGCAAATTGACACACACGCATAATAAATGACACACAAACAACCAACTGACACACACACAGCGTACCTTCCCACAGCAGCACATGGTAACTCCTCACCCTGATGTCACAGAGAACAGGGGCGGGCAGAGCTCTGCAGCTCTCTGCCTCAGTTCCGCCCCCAGCCTCTGCTGCCTGCTCTCTGCTGCCTGCTCTCTGCAACTCCCCCAAAGTTTTCCTTCGTAGCTCGTAAATGTGTTAAACTGTTGTAATCGGAAACATTAACATTATTGTATAGTTTCAGTTCAAATGTGTGTGTTCAAAATCTCCTGCTGCAACGCACACCCCAAGAAGATGAGAACGCCATTGTCTGATTGCATAATTGATAATGTGTTGATCCAGCCTCTCCCACTCCTGAACGATTCGTTGTTTTATGAATGACGTAAAATTAAAGGGGTCTCATCTTTTCTGGTGTGTGTGTGTGTGTGTGTGCATACACACAGATAGATAGATAGATAGATAGATAGATAGAATACAAAAAATCCAGGGTTTTCTTCTCCTGCACCACAAATTCTCTGCCAACCATCCACAACTCCTGGATTAGGGCTAAAAACAAGCTCCAGGGAACCCCTGCTTCTGGATCCGTAGTGGGTGCCGGTATCTCTGCGGAGTTTAAAGGTGCAGGTCTCGCGAGCCTATAGGAAGCCACACCAGATGACATCACAGCTTCCTATTGGCCCATGTGAAGCGGGACATTTAAGGTGCCACTAGATTAAGACAACACTACGGAGGTAAGTATCTCTGGAAGCAGGGTGTAAGTAATTGTTGCTTTAATGACCTTACTGTATGACATAAGAATCAGAAGTTACAAATGTACTGTATGTTGAATGCTAACAAGGTTATCTTCATTAATTCATTTGAACTCAAATGCTTAAAAGTATGTCAAAATGGAAGTGTTAGCAGATTTCTTTAATTTTGTCACACTTTCCACCAGATGAGGATATTTTGCAACTTCATAGGACTAATACATTTACAACCTGCTTTAGCCTGTGTCATGATAACATCATGAGATATTATGTATTTGTTTTAAATATATAAATTAATGTTTTATGGACTGTTGAACACTAGGGCAGGCCTAGTTTAAGGACTGATTAGGATCTGGAGATAAGGGCATCTCTTTTGCTAGAGAGGGGATTGATTTATGGCCCCTCTGACATCCACATAAACAGGACACTAATAAAGGTACGCTAAAAATCATTCTCTGGAGGGTTCTGCAAGGCTCAGGGGGCGTGGCTATGAAAGTATCCCACAAAAGAATGAATTTATTAAAACTGAGGATATCCGGTGATAACTTATATCTTAAAGTATACCGTTGAGATATCTGTAACCGTTGCAAGGATACGCATGCAGTAAGAGCACACACTACATGGGTAAGAGGTGTCAAGGACAGATATCCATTTGTCACTCAAATTTAGGAGCAAGCCGGTCATAATTAGTCTTGTTACATCTGCCATAATCGCCTGAATCTATTGATATGACTCACAGGTGTCTAAGTATCAGAGAAAGGAAGTTGTGAGGGCGTTTATATATTGAGGCAAGAGATTTAAATGTCTTTTTTAGGATTTTTTTTTCTCTGTCGTAAAACTGTCAACCTAGCATCTGATTTACTACAGGGGTGGGCTTATGTTGTTTCAATGGGGAAAAATAGTACATAAGTCTTAGCAAGGTATTATGAAATCGGAATTAACAGAGGTGTGTTTGGCATGAAATACGGGAAAGAATTATGCAAAATGTCATATATATATATATATATATATATATATATATATATATATATATATAAAACATGTTTTGCATAATTCTTGGTGGTGGAAGCAGATAGACATGATTGAAATGGAGTAAGGGGTTCATTTTAACTCATTGAAAGTACCTTGCAGAGGAGAAAGGTGAGTTTGCTCGTACTCACAGGTGTGCCATACGTGACAGCCTGTTTATATAATTAATTTAATTATTGCTTGAACTGGAAATACCCCTAGTTAAATATATTTCCTGTGGAGCCAGTGTAATCTGGGAATACTTGGGAAAACCAAATATAGATTTCTATTGAAGGAGAAACTAAAATTGCCCCAATTCTATTTATTACCTAAGATAAAAAAAAAAAAAACCGGGAAGACCCATTGTATCATGAATTGACTCCCTTAGATGTAACATTTCCGAATATATCAATGTTTTCTAGCATAAATATCTAAAACAGCTTAGATCTGATCTCAAAGATACCCTGGATATTTTGATTCTTCTTAGAGAATTACAATGGAAATAAGAATTTGTACTCGTGACATGCGATGTCACGTCCCAATGTATCTCTATCTACCACACCAATGGCTGTGGGGCAATTAGGAGAATCATGTCGAAAGATGGTGATATGCCAGATTCATAGACAACATTTTTGATAGACCCAAAATGCCTTCTATACTATTTCTGGTTTAATGGGGGTTTTTATTTGCAGAAGTGTGGTACTGCTTTGGGGGACCAAGTTCGTACTGAGCTATGCTTAAAAAAAATTATGGGAGTGTGGGAGGACGATTACAATTAATACTATGTGGGGCTTGGTGCGAACTTGCTCCCCTGGTGAAGATATATTGCTGATGTTCTTTTGGTTTGGCTAGAGGGAGTCTTGATTGTTACAATTATTTTTTTTAATCTACCTTAATGACAACCTAAACCATACCTCCAAATGTAGTCAAATGTAGCTGGATTTTGTAGATCTAACTCTATCGATAACAACCAATTGAAGACAAAGGCCTACTTCAAGCCAGTAGATCGTTACTTTATCTTACAGTCCAGCAGCCACCATCCAAGGTTTACAGATAACTGCCCAAAAGGAATGTTCAGAAGGCTTAAGAAGAAAGGGACAGATGGTGTCAAACAATGATCCAACAATCGTAGCCCCTCAAAAATCACAAAAGAACTGTGGTCCTTGTGTCTCCATACTTTCCTTCTAGATTGTAAGCTCCTTGGGGCAAGAGCCTCCTTCGTAAGGCCTCCTACGTTTGTCTTAACTTATATGTATCTTGTCATACAGTACTATTGTCCTCCCTCCCACATTGTACTGCGATGCGGAATATGTTGGCAGCATACAAACAAAAGATAATGGATTAGAAATCAGTTATATCAACCTTACGATGATTAGTTTATTTTTTTCCATCACACAAAACCTAGTATGCCGTTGTAACTTGTTTCCTCCATAGACGGTTTTGTCATTGTAAATTACCATTTGGCTTTAAACCAGCAGGTGTTTGGGGTTTACTCAATACATTGAAATAAGAAATCTGCATTATTACGTTTACAGTATTTCTTGGGGTGTCATGCACAGAGAGATGGAGCAACCGGAAATCGGGTTCTACCACTTCAAAGACATTGCAACTACTGCTGGACCATCTCCACTATCACATCTCTCTTCTAGTGACGTTCTATTGTTTTGGGATGATATGAACTCGCTCGATGCACGCTGGTCTAAACACAAGTAGTTCTCCGTTGTACTGGCCAATAGCAGTTTATTCATCTGCGTGTTAGTAATTTTTCAGCATCGGTGCATTCACGCATATGAGAATAGTCCAAATCGGAGGAAACTATGCTATGTGTCAACCTACAGTATGCCATTCTGAAGGTCAGCGGAGGGTGGTGGCTGATTCTTTGTAAGTTTCCTGGTTTCACTTTGATTCTCCAGCTTGGCTGTGCTCCTAATTTCAAAGTCTGCAACAGCCTTATAAATGATCTGTCTTCAAATACTTCAGTCCAAGGCCTTTTCCTCCCAGTTGGGATTGTGTTTCTGTGTTGCAAAGTTTCAGGGTATCCTTGTACTGTTTGCAGCTGCTTCTGGTTTGATGCAGGCATCAAGATTACTTTTTGTAAGGTTCGCAAAAACAGCCATTACATTAACTTGAATGATGTTTAACAATCACTGATGACCATGAATTTAATGATTAGTCCCCATATTTGAAGAGAAGAAAAAAGCACAAAGCGCACCAAGGGTAAGAGATATGTATAATATACAGAACAAATAAATGCAACTAGTAGCTTACATATGCAGTGTCTAGTCCAATGGGTTTCTTATAAGCGTATATGTCCATGCTGCCCCGCCGGATAAATGTATAGCTTGGAGACAGTACTGTGCTTGAAGCATTGAATCCAGCGCGCTGGGATCAGCTGATTACCTCAGCGCTACTAATCCACTTCCGGGTTCGCATTGTACGGCGTACCCTGTATGCAGCAATTCAACATGTCTCCTAGGCTCACAGTGTTGAACCGGAAATGTAACACAACCGGCAATATAGAAGGCCTCAACACAACGCGTTTTGCACACGCTTGTGCTTCGTCAGGTGGTAGTTGAATGCCTCTACGTCAGACTTCATATACTCTCTCAAACAGTGGGGTTTAATTACCCCAATTGATTATGTTTGATCAGTCTCCACATCAGAGGCTAAACCGAGGGTGCATTATTTGATGTACATTAATGCATACTAAAGAGAGTATATTAAGGCGATATAACCTATATTAATAAATCCTATAATGACCTTCATTAGATTTAAATTTACTTGCAAATAGTCTGAAGTAGGTGCTATAAACAGTCGAGCATATTAAGAATGTATAAAATAGATATAACATCAATGTAAAAAAACAACATACCAGTATTAAAAAAACAAAACATCAAAGCAGAATACATACAATAAATTAAAAAGGGATATACGTACTTGGGAAAGAAACGAAAAAGGAAAAGATACTGGAAATAATAGAAAAAAATGGGGGAGGGGGTGTGGGGGAGGGAAAATAATGGTGTGGGAGGGATTGGCAAGGGAAGGGGGGGAAGTGGAGGGAGGATAGAAATAAAGGTGGATACTATAATAAGTATCTTTAGATATCATATGGCTAAATTGCCATTAAATCAAAGAGCAATATGACAATCTATATTTGTTCTGTGAGAGATAGGTAAGAAAGGAATCAAATTAAGTTAGTATGTCCACAAACAAAAGGACCTGGGGATCAATGATCTATTTCAGGAACGATGTTAGTTCTAGATAATCATTGGGCCCTCCCGGGAACTTACTCTGTAATGTAAAAATCCAAAATTGCTCCCTTCTAGCAATATGGAAATCCCGATCTCCTGCCCGAATGTTTTCCATTATTTTCTCTATGCCCATGTAACGTACCCCTTCTGTACTACATCCGTGTTTGTCTTTAAAATGGGTCAATAAACAAGTTAATAGTTTAGATGACTTCTAATTTATGAATGTTCAGGATGTTTCTTAGGTGTTCCATAATTCGCAATTTTAAATTGCGTTTTGTTTTACCTACATATTGTTGTCTTTAAAACCAGAGACACCCTCCCTCCCTCACCCCGACACCCTGAAGTCATGTCTTTCTGTTTGTCAAGTCTGTCATGTTAGTTTCATTCAATGTATTGGAAAAACAGAATTGGTGATTTTACGAGAGCCTATGGATTGTGTTATTATGTATGTACGGGATCACCCAATAAAATCAAAGTTATAAAAAAAAAAAAAACAGAGACAGAACATGAAACACAGACAGAGCTCCATTGACACAGATACACGGGGTGGGGGGGTGGTGTGTGTGTGTGTGTGTGTGTGTGTGTGTTAGATAAAGATATCTTTTGAATAAAATGGTCTTTTAGTTTAACTCTTTGGCCAAAGTGTTGTAAGCCCTTGAGCCCCTCCAAGGCAGACCACGTCTCAAGGGTCCCTAACACTAATATAAATTCTTAATAACCTGTGCATTACCAGGAAGAATGATTTATAATAAATCTGTCAAAATTAGTTGCATAGTACTAAGTCTGATTGAAGCTCTTATTAACCTGTACATTACCAGGAAACGCACTCTGTATTAGATTTGTCGCAATCAAACTGTATGCAGGTTCCCATGAGTGTGGAAGGTGAAGTGGAGTGAGCTTTTAACCATTTAAAAGTGGGAGGGGGCGAGCTTCAAACCTGAGAAGGAGGAGACACCCTCTATTGAGCTTATAGGGTTTCTGTATGTTTTACATATTGTTGTCCTCAGCTGCATTGCAGAATGTACACCACATATGTAGACAAATCAATATAATTATTGATTTTATACTCGATACCTGTAACATGTGATGTTAATATTTTGATCGGAAGCATTTTGGGACAGATTTTGTATCTCGGCATCTGTAATTCCCTACTAAACCCAAGGTATCTCTTAAATCTATTTTTGGAATTACATTGGTACCTTCGAGGAGGCTAGGTGCAAGGATGGTTTTCAGTGTTTGGGATTTTCTAAATACTACAGGAGTTTTTTTTTTGGAAAGAAATCCTGTCAAAACAGGATCCATATGTAAAATGTGCCAATGTTGAGACAATATCCTTCTAATTAATGCATGTGAGCTATTGAATTTGATTACAAAATAAGGAGTATGTTGTCTAGATTCTAGGGAATCTACAGTGGTGTCTGAAGTTGTTTCAGTATTGATACTGGTATTAACATTGTGTCCATTTATGTTATT
The DNA here is from genome assembly GCF_040206685.1 of Ascaphus truei. Taxonomy (NCBI): domain Eukaryota; kingdom Metazoa; phylum Chordata; class Amphibia; order Anura; family Ascaphidae; genus Ascaphus; species Ascaphus truei. The sequence continues at coordinate 54,279,017 of NC_134491.1, read as the reverse complement.
CATATTTCTCACTGTTTGTCTTTTTTGTGAAACAATGTTTCTCTCTTTCTCCTTAAGGCATCCTTATAAGTTACTCATCATATCCTGTCTGTCTGAACCTCTCACTGAGAAACTTAGATTGTTCCTTAAAGGTTCCCTCATCTGCACAATTACGCCTTATATGAAGGAACTGGCAGAGGATATGAACTCAAAATTGAGAAAATGTGAAAATCTGGTTATGCTCACTAAAAATATGAAATTTCTAAGAGATAAATTAGATTACTCTTTAAATAAACAAAGATCGTGGGAGAACCCTCATGATCAAATAGAAAACAAGGTGATTCATATTGATCAAGAATCAAGGACACAAACATCAAGGGTTATATCAGATCATAGGGATGTTATAGGGTCTCAGGTGTATTAACCAAATCGGGGTTTGAGAACCTCTATTGTGCGACTCCCACCATCCCAATATTCTATCACTTACCTAAAATTCAAAAGTCTCTTTCTAATCCACCGGGGCGACCTATTTCTGTTAGAGATTCACTCCACAGCTAATCTTTCACAATATTTAGATTACTTTTCACAGCCATTGGTGCCAACACTCCCTTCTAACTTATTAGACACTACTTCTGTCTTAACTCTCCCTACGGAGCAGTGCGCGGGACTCAAACGCTTCGAGCACCGTACCGTCTCCAAGCTACACATTTATCCAGCGGGGCAGAATGGATATACTCTTTTAAGAAACCCATTGGACAACAGACACTACATATGTAAGCTACTACTTGCATTTATTTGTTCTGTATATTATACATATCTCTTACCCTTGGTGCTTTTTTCTCCTATGATTGGTTCACCTGTGGAGTGGATCTGCGGTGGACACTAGTGGACGAGGGGAATACCTCCACACACAGAAGCTACAACAGCGGGGAGTTGATCAACTACAAGATCTATAGGAAGCATGAGCCGGATCATATTCTCTGACTGGTCTCCATATTTATTTCTCACACGCGTACCTATATCAAGAATAATACAGATAGCATTCATTCACGGAGTAGTGACTACTCTACATTTCTGGCAGGGGGCTCACTTATTGTAATGTTTTTTTGTTTAACCTTCGTGTTTCTCGACCCCACTTTGTCTTCTACTTCGACTATTTTATTGGTCCTGTCTTTTAATAGCCTAAAATTATCTATATCCGTCTCCTCTGCATTTTGCTCAGAATCATATTAATAAATGTTGCGTGCAAGTTAAGACATCCATTTCTAAAAGTGTTTTATCAGCAGCTGTTCCATGTACGTGTAGAGTAGGTTAGCAGATTAGTTACCTATGTCTGTGTTAATCTATTCAATTATGTCCAGGGCTCACAAAGGTTAAACCCACAGACAAAAAAAGCACAAGACATGGAAACTAAAGACTTAGGGCTGTTCTATAGTGTGTGCGCTTGCTGCGCCGCACGCGGCATTAATAGTTGGCTGAGGTTAGTCAGCCATTCTATAATAGGACCGCTTGCACGGCAGTGTGCGTGGAATCGGCCGACAGGGGGGAAGATGAGAAAAATAATGAATTTGCGCCGCTACCGCCGCTGAAATGTACAGTATGTATATGTGTATATGCATGTGTGAATACGTGCACAAATAAACATTTTTTTATTTATCAAACATGTTTTTTTTTCTTTTAAAAATCTTATTTAAGTAATTATTCACTCACAATCTATATATATACACACACACACACATATATATAAATATACACACACACACACACATTTTATATATATATATATATATATATATATATATATATATATATATATTATATATATATATATATTATATATATATATATATATAATTATATTATATATATATATATATATATATAATTATACACACACACTACCTTCCCAGCATGTCGCTCCCCGCAGCACAGAGTCTATACACAAAGTGTGCGGCACGTGCACGCGCCTTTGCATGGCAGCACACAGTATATAACGAGCCTTATTTAGATTTAGATGCAACAAGCTTCGTCTTCCAGATCAGAGAGCACAAATTAATGCAGCACTCTGTTTTTACAAGATGGGAACCTGAGCAGAATCTGGCAACTTTCAGCTCTCAGGACCCAGTTTCCAGAGATTCTTACTGGTGAAAGCACCTGGATTAAATCTCTTTTGGGCAAACAAAATGACTGCAAGACCGCGGGCCAATAAGAACCTGCAACATCACCGGTAAGCATTTCAGGAACCAGGAGTCCAATTCCCAGAGCTGAAAATAGTGTAGAATAACACAATAGCCAAGAATACACCGTTCAATGGAACCCCTAGCCGAGCAGTATCACACAGTTGTGCATTAATTAGAATACCAATTAATCCTTTAATAAACTCAATCCAAATTTGGAAGCCCAGCAGATTGTCCTTTCTCAATGTGAAGTGTGATGCCAAACAAACCACTCTCCAAATAATTAATTAACACTCATCCTAGATATTGACTGAAACACCATTTACAGTTGGATGTCCCTACCCAAAGTAACCCACTAGCCCCTAATCAACACAAGCACACCTTGGTTCTATAATCCCATCCCGATGTTTCACCCAACATTTTGGGAAGGCTTGCTACCTAGTAATTATAAAAACAATGTGCCACTACACCTGGCAAAGCTGAAGCATAGTGCATGCAAGTTGCAATGAAATGCTTTGCACTCAATGCCCCAGAGTCAAAGCACGATTTGGTGCATCGTTAAAGTCAATGGCAGATATCGTTTGGAGCGCAATGCAGCAGATCGCGCATTGATACTCTGGGGCCATGTGCCCCATGGTCTTTAATAGCTCTCTGCATCAAGCGCAAAATCGCAACTCCTAGCTACTAAGGCTGCGGTCCCAGTCACTGCCACAGCGCACGGCTCGGCGTGCGCTGTGCGTGTAAGCACCGCCCCCCAATGGGGAAGGGCCCAGTACGCACCTTCATGCTGAAGGTGCAGCCGCGCCGTGCTGCAAGATTTTTTAAACTCAATGAAATAGAGTTTAAAACTTGCGACGGAGGCGTGGCCACGCCCCCACCGGCGGTTCACCCAATGAGGGCGAACCTGACGCATGATGGACACGCCCCCGCAAATCCCCGAGCACGCCCCGTCCCGTCGCAAGCTCCCTCTCACCCTGTCAGACCGCAGATCGCGGTTAGCGCTGTGCACACGCCGCCCCCCCCCGCCGGGCGCGAGTGTCACAGTTATGACTGGGATCGCCGCCTTAGTAGGTATCACTGCAGACATTCATTCCACCTGCAAGCACCATTTGGAAACAATGGTTTGTGTAGGTCTTCTTTGGACGCTGGCACAGCAAAGACTGTATTTGTAATGTTCATCGAAGATTACGTCCACCTCCCAACACGTAACAGATTGAAAGATAGTCTATTGGATGTAGCTGAATGGTAGATAAGCTCAATACTATTAGAATATAACATTTTAGAATAGCAGCATTTAAAACTTTGTTTCCAAAACAGGATTAAAATGGGATACTTCAGCCATTTGCCTCTGAGGAAAACATTGCTGCTGGGCAAAGCAAATAGCAAAGTTGTGTATTGGCTCAATTGCAGCCATTTTTTATTTCCCTAGCAAATATGCCTAGACAAATGGTTATAAAGTCTCCCGTAATAGTAAGAATGATGCAGCCCAATTATTTATATACTCTATAGAAGTCAGTTTTTTTTGTTTTGTTTTTTAAATTATGGACTCTAGCATAACAAGCCATTTCCCATTTCTAATCTTTGCAAATATAGTCTCAACCACACATTATATAAATTATGGCGAGTAATAAAAGTGGGGGGTAGGGGGGAGGGTTCATATAAAAGTGATGAGGATTAAAATAAGGTCCCTTGCAGCACTAAGTAAACATGGCCTAAGTGGTTAAGAAAAATTGCTTGAAAATGAACAGTTGATTTTTTTAAAATGTATATATATATAAACAGCTATTTTATTACAGAATTTCTGCAGCTGCCCAATTAAATCTATTCTAACAAATTTGCTGCAAATCTATTACAAAACTTAAATGTTTCTAATAAAACGATAATGAATGTGTTTCAATTAAACAGCACTTTAAAAACAAAACAAAAAAACAAACAAACACATCTTTGTTTTAATATAAGCAGCCTTTGATAACCTTTATTGAAAACCAACTACCCAAGCTGCCTATCGATTCGTTCTCCCGTAATCGAACGGCAAAGATGCTGCTTCCCAGGGCGCACTAAATGGCTGCCTTTTCAGTTTCAATCAATCCTTCAGTCAGTAACTCAGCAGCTACACTGTATCTTAACGTTACTGTGGTAATTTAATCTATTGTTACTTTTTACAGCTTCTTAAAAAAAAATCAGTTCTGTAGCATTAGGTAATATTTACTACAGTACCTATTTTTATTTTAAAATTCAACTCTGCCATTTTGTTATGAGTTTTAATATACTGAGCATCCTTTGATTTCAATAGCAGGCTTTAGCCCCCCTCCCAAGCAGTGCAAGATCTTTGTAAGGCCGCGGCCATACAAGGCACGACGCGAACAAAAGGCCGCGCCTCTATAAGGCAGGCGCCACCAGACAATCATTTGACTGTCGTGCGAAGACCGGGTCACGTGAGTGGTTTAGCCAATGAGGGCGAACGAGCTACGTGATGTCATGATTACATCTTCGTTCGCGTCTGCCACATGACCACAAATCGCCTCTGCGGCAGGCATGCGTGGCATCAAGCACCCCGTCGTGCGCCTAGTATAACCTTAGCCCAACACTTTCCTGTTTGTTATCATTTGTTGCCAATGTTCCCAGCAGTTTAAGCTGCGAACTATAACAATAGATAATGTCACCTTAGTAATATAAGAATACATTGTAGCGGCGAATTTACACTGACTGAAGGAGGCAGCCACAACCTCCATATTAATGAACAATTGGTTAACTGAGAAAGAAGTTCATAGGCGGCTTTAAAAAAAATTAAGTAAATAAGGCACCTGGCCCGATGGCATACGTCCAAGAGTTCTCAAGGAGTTAAGTTCAGTAATAGCCAAACCATTATATTTAATATTCAAGGACTCCATTTCCACAGGCTAAGTACCCCAAGATTGGCCTAAAGCAGATGTGGTGCCTATTATTTAAAAAAGGGAGCTAGATCACAACCGGGGAATTTACAGACCTGTAAGCCTGACTTCAATAGTGGGGAAACTACTTGAAGGTTTAATACGGGATAATATTCAGGAATACCTAATGGATAACAAAATTAGTAGCAAGAGTCAGCATTGATTTATGAAGGATAGATCATGCCAAACGAACCTTATTTGTTTCTTTGAGGAAGTAGAAATTTAGACCAGGGTAATAGTTGATGTGGTTTACTTAGATTTGGCAAAGGCTTTTGCTACGGTTCCACACAAGAGTTTGGTGTACAAAAGAAAGCAAATTGGACTCAGTAAAAATATATGCACCTGGATTGAAAACTGGTTGAAGGACAGACAACAGATGGATGTAATAAATGAAACGTTTTCAGGTTGGGCTAAAGTCGTGAGTGGAGTACCTCAGGGATCGGCACCCCTGCTTTTTAACTTGTTTATTAATGACCTTGAGGTTGGCATCGAGAGCAAGTCTCCATATTTGCTGATACACAATTTTTAGTAAGGTAGTAGAATCAGAGCAGGATGTAATTTTTGGGGATAAATTGGAGGAATCCTTGATGGAGAAGGATTTTGGCGTGCTTGTAGACTGCATGCTTAGCAATAGTGCCCAAAGTTATGCAGTAGCTTCAAAAGGCAAACAATCTTATCTTGCATTAAACGGGCAATGGATGGAAGGGAAGTAAACATAATTATGCCCCTTTACAAAGCATTAGTAAGACCACACCTTGAATATGGAGTACAATTTCGGGCACCACACCTTAGAAAAGACATTATGGAACTAGAGAGTGTGCAGAGTAGAGCCACCAAATTAAAAAGGGAATAGACAATCTAACTTATGAGAGGCTAGCTAAATTAGATTTACTTACATTAGAAAAGAGGCGTCGGACCACAGGAGGTCAGGGGGAAGTTGAGTCTTTCCTTTTCTCTTCTCACTCAAGAAAAAGAAAAAATGTATACTAGGCTGATATATTGCTTGCAATGTTTATACCATGTAATGACTTATCTGCCTAATAAAAAATTTGGAAAAAGAAAAGAGGCGTCAGAGGGGATATTTTAACAATATACAAATATATCCGGGGACAGTACAAGGAGCTTTCAAAAGAACTATTCATGCCAAGGGCAGTACAAAGGACTCGGGGGGCATTCCTTAAGGTTGTAGGAAAGGAGATTTCACCAGCAAAAAGAAAGGGTTCTGAACAGTAAGGGCAGTTAAAATGTGGAATTCATTACCCATGGAGACTGATGGCAGATACAATAGATTTGTTAAAAAAAAAAAAGTTGGACATCTTTTTAGAAAGGAAAAGTATATAGGGATATACCAAATAAGTAAGCACGGGAAGGATGTTGATCCAGGGAGTAATCCGATTGCCAATTCTTGGAGTCAGGACGGAATTTATTTTTCCCTTTATAAGGTATCATTGGATGATATGTCACTGGGGTTTTTTGTTTGCCTTCCTCTGGATCAATAAGTGTAGATCTAGGATAAAGTATCTGTTGTCTAAATTTAGCATTAGGTTGAACTTGGACATGTCTTTTTTTTTTCAACCACAACTACTATACAACTATGATTTGAAACTGAAAGGCAGTCATTTAGTTAACCCCGGGAAACATGATTACGCTGATCGATCACAGGACAACAAATTGATCAGCAGCTTAGGTAATTCATTTTCAATAAGGTAACCAAAGGCTGTATATAATAACAAATTATTATTTTTTAACTGCTTGGATTGACTCTATAAAACCAGCTATAGAAATCAAAGGATGTTCATTATATAAAACTCATTAAGAATGGCATTAAGGTTTGAATTAAAATAAATAAACAAACCACAAGTATTATCCAATACTACAGAACTGATGCAACACGTATGATATTGCATGGATTGCTCTTTAAAAGACTGGAATGCTTTTTGACCTATGATGAGCATGAATATGTTTAGAATATACAGTACAATGTGGATTTCTGAGCTTGCAGGTTTTTAAAAACATGGCAATGGAAAATAACCATGTAAATCATAAGTTGCACTTGGAACATCCAAAGCCATGTGATTATTTTGTGGGATTTGGAAAATACAAATCCTCTTGACCTCTATTTCCTGGAGAGAGAAAGGAGGGGGGAAAAAAAAAAAAAAAAAAAAAACCTGTATGTTTCAATCATGACCGACTTTGGGGTAGAAGGTCATTTGGTATTAAATTGTTCTTGCCTTTAACCTACATGGAGGACTCAACATATTGTGGGTTTGATCAAATACAACAGGAGCTTATTTTATTTGTTTTCCTCTGGAGAAAAAGGTCTTCATGCGTGGCTTTAAAAGATCCATTCTAATTACGGGGGCATATATAAAAATTAACACATGCAAACTGGTATAAATATGGTATAAAGATTCATGTTTCGGACGCTTAAAATGAATTTTCCACAGCTGAGAGAGACAACATGGCTATACATTTGCTGCAAGCCAGTAGCACTAAAATTAGAACAAGACCCTTTCATGGATCTTATTCCCAGAAAATGCCAGCCTCAAATGTACTGGCCCTTCGCGCTAGTAGCGGTCCCTGTAAAATGTGCAATGTTGCAAAAGAAGAATATAAAAAAAGCGGCTAAAAACACGCTAAGAAATTCATAAAAACGCTCAATTATTTTAATGGAACATTTTAATTGAAGGAAATATGCCAGTCTCTTGTTTTTAGTGGCAAATGGACGCAACTAAAAAGTAGGTTTGTTTGCAAAAGGTACTAGGAACAGTCTCAGTAAGTACCAATATGGTACATACACATACACATATAAAAAAAAAACTTGCTATTTGTAAATAAATTAAAAAAAGAAAATACCTATAGAACAAAGTCTCTAGGTGCAGGTGTGAATAGTAGAGATGGGCAAAATTTTTTTGGGAGGGGGGGGAGGGTGGGAAGAGAAGATAGCCGGTTCCTTCGGTCCGTGGATTTCAGCGAATCAGTCTCAGAAAAAGCGATTCGCGTTTTCTGGATTTTGTGTCTCACGCTGGTGGATTTTAAGAATCCAATAGCTGTTTTTGACTGTTCCGTGCGGATTAAAATCTGTTGACAGACTTTACACCGCGGGACGTATTTGGAAAGGAAAGCTCAGGAAATTCTGCAAAACTGATTTTTTTTTCTAGAGACTAGGAAGCCCCCAAAGTAACAGGGGCTACAGAGGTAAAATCCACAGCACTAGTATTCCAAGTTGAAAATGAAAGCTTTATATTTATTCCATGTGTTCAGCAAGAATGACATTAAAAAAAAAAAGCTAGAGAAAGAGTCTGACTTTCAACGCTGCTTGTTTTTACGCAGTTATTCTTGCTGAAAAACATTATGGAATAAATGCAAGTCTTTCATTTTTCAACTTAAAGTAGGATTGTTAATATTTAGATAAATTACGATGGGTAAAAAAAAAGTGACGAAAACCCTCAAATTGCATACAGCAAATGGAAATATCACTTGTGAGCACATTCACGTCTCAGACAGGTCTGCAACCCTGCTTTTCCCCCATTATCTTCTAGCATACAGTGCTTCCACTGCAGCCAGGGATTCTGGGAAATGACATGCACATTTTGCTTCTAATCCCTTTTAACATGGAGCCCTATAAATTCCACTGCAGCAGTGTATACTATAGAGTGGAGAGTTTGCGGCACTTTTATATACCCACTAGAACTTATGGTGTGGTTGAAACCCAGTCTCACACGGGTTTACAAAAATTCCAAAAACAAAAAGGACAAACATTGTTATAAAATGCTTTAATAAATAGTTTTTTCTGAAACTTATTTTAAGAACATGTCAAACAAAATGCACAATAAACAGAGGATTCTGCGAAGCAATTCCTGCATTCTCGTATAAAATAATTGTTTTCAAGCATTCATAGTCATTGGCCAAAGTTTATACTTTCAGATAACTTTCCTTCACTGGGTATGCTCACTATATGCATGTTGTGTTACATTGTTCCAGGGGGAAAAAGAAATAGCTTGACAATTGAAAGTAATAAAGCCTTAAAAAAAAAATATATATATATAATAAAAAAATATGCTCAAGCCTCGATTATGAATAACCATTTTCCATGAGGTAATTCATCCGCAATTTTTTTTCCTTTTAAATTGAAAATGAAAAAAAGCACTAAGAAGAAAAAGAATGAGGAAAAAATTGTTCCCTTCATTAGGCCTGTAGTTAAAGAAAAACAAACAAAAACAAAACAAAAACATAATACCACGTTCACAACAAGGGAAAGTCTTGCTTCGCTATGCTGTCCAGCGTCTCACACACACGGTGAATGCAACCTCCAATGTTCTTTGACAATCAGAACAAAGGGGATAAAACATCTCTATATACTATTTACACAAACTGTTCAGTGTCGCAATGCAAATACAAATTACCCACAGATTCCTAACATTGATTATATTAACATCCCTTACTAAATCTGATCAAAAAAAAATAAAAAAATTATATAACATATTATATATATATCATATATATCAGTCATAAAACCTCCCCTTCTGCAACATAAATTAAAAAGGAATGGCATGTAAAAAAAAAAAAAAAAGGCTGACATATTGTAAGTTATTAAATCAAATATACAGAGTGATTCATTTAATATATACATATTTACAAAATGTACGTTCACAATTAGAAAATAAACAGTGTCTCTATGAGGAGGCTTGCACAGCTATGCCTAGAATTTGTGAGCAATATCAGAAAGGCAGTCTTTGACAGTTGCTATAGAAAAAGTTTCAATCTCAAGGCACTTGTCACATACGTCAATACTGCAATCCTAAAAGGAATTAATAAAATGTAATAATATAAAGGCCACTTTTTAAACCACAGTTGAAAGCGCTCCGACTTGTTTTGTTCATTCCTCCTGCAAAAATAAATAATACAAAAAAAAAATGTAAGGAAAAAAAAATTCCGTACGGGGCAAATTTGCTAACAACGAATGCAACAAGTGCAGTGAGCTGCCACCTGAAACAGAAGATTAACCCTTTCCCGGCGAGGGCCCTGCAAGGCAGGCTACCCGACGGCGAAAAGGCGATGAAGTCAAGAAAAAAAAAAAAAGTTCAAGTTCACTAATTTTCCTCGACCAGGAGGTTTTCAAAGCCACCGTTAAATTATAAACCGATAAAAGGAAATACATTCTGTAAACAGATGTACAGTCTCGAGTAATAAACTTTACATGATATATTGAAAATAAAGACTACCTTTTTATGTCCTCTCTGCTTTTAAGAAAGGATGGTTTAAGTAAACTTTACAAAAAAAATAGCAACTATCAAAGAACACTCAGATTCTTTTTTTTTCCCCTCTCGCCAACTTGCGTGTTAACCAGACCGTCACAAATAATGTATAGAAAAACTGCAGCAACAAATAGAAAATTATAACATTTCTTACATAATATAAAGAAATTAACACAGACTCCAGATTTTAGTCCTGAACCCGTTTGCTGCTTGGGGGGGGGCCCCGTGTAACTTTTATTAGGCAATGCAACACCGACTGCTCCAATAGTCAAAGAGCTAATGCAGGGGGTGGCCAACTCCAGTCCTCAAGGGCCACCAACACGTCAGGGTTCCAGGATATCCCTCCTTCAGCACAGGTAGTGCAGTCTTTGACCGAGCCACCTGTGCTGAAGCAGGGATATCCTGCAAACCTGACCTGTTGGTGGCCCTTGAGGACTGAAGTGGTCCACCCCATGAGCCAATGCATCGGAGACGATATCTGCCTCTCACCTCTCCCCATTCTAAGCATAGGCCACAATGTCCATCACTTCCTTCAGTGGGATGCATTCACATTTTTAACACATCTGTTATCCATTTTGTCGTGACTTGTCCGATGTGGTTTCTTTACCAGGGTACTTTCCGAGCTGTCAACATCCCCTTTGCTTGTAAAAGTTTTTGGGTATGTTTGAGAGAGGCATTTCTCAGCCTCCACCACCACCCCCTCCAGCTCCTCCTCTTTCTCTCCCTCTTCTGCATCAAAAGTTCTTTTTTGATGAAAGAGGAAATTTTTGCATTCATATTGAATGTCTTTGTTATTGTAAGGTGTCCCAATTGGGTTCCTTATGGGATTTAAAGGCTCCCGTTGGTTATTTGCATTTTCTTCTTGGCATCGCCTCTCGCGCTCTTTTCTTCTTTTTCGTGTCCACCACACGCAGATAATTATACAGGTGCTCCACACAATACTAAACACCACGCAGAGTATTGTGACCAGATCTGCAAAAAGCAAAGAGAAGCCCCATGAAATGATCCGATGAGTAGGTTTACACAGGCATTACACACGAGGAGTGGCTCGGTAAGTAATGGCACTGACTGATAACGAGTTTAGAGAATCTGGTTCAATTCCCGGTGTGTATCATGCACTACACTGTAATTGTTAAGCGCTCTGAGTCCCACTATATGAAATAAAGCTATTAAAATTATATACAATTAAACAAAATACTCCTTGCTTTTCACTAAATAAATCACTATTTTTTTGCCCACTCAAATATGCCTCGTAGAGTGGCTCGCCAACTTAAGTTTGAGCGCTATCAAAAAGGTTTCTTCAATTAATTAACGCCGCTCTAGCCATCACTAATACAACTTGATAGGTACCGTATGCGTTGCGCTGAAATGCCACTGTGTCGGTGGCCCTCAGGGGCTGAACTTGGGGAACCATGGTTTATACAATTCAAGGTTTTAAAATGAACATTTCCTCCCCTCATGGTATAGTAAGAGTTTATAGAGAAGAATAATACTGACAGACGATATTATGCTTTTTATAGCCATAGGAATTTAAGCAGTAATTTAAACCACTACAAAAATATTTAGAAATGTGTTTGAAAAGTGACTGCAAAGTGAGAAACAGTGAATTTAGAGAGTCATTTAGCAGAGAAGCCTCTTTAAAACAATTAGTATATTTGATGTATTTATCCCTGTAACAGATTATACACTTATCCCTGTAACAGATTATACACTCCTGTACTTTAATGTTATCTGTTGAGCACTGCATAAACCCGTAGCACTATAAAAATATTATATATCCCAGATGTAGACAAAATGGCCTAATTAGTACTGAAGTTAAACCGGTTCTTAGGTCTGCGGTGTATGGCAATTTATTTTAGCTCCGTATTCCCTCTCCTCAGAGTTCGGAGCCAGACCAGGTTTCAGAGGCAACCACCCAAGTTTCTATTTGTATGCAAATGAGGTGAATTCACCTGTGTGCAGTGTATGGGTTATTCCCAAACACTGCGGTGGCCGTCTTTCCCAGAGTAGAGATTTGAGAACTACTGGTAGATAATACATTTTAGATAGGAGAGATCCTAAGAATGTAGGACGTTTGCCAGAATCCCAGTCCTGGGGGAGTGGATCTTAATCTCCATATTATTCATTAAATCTCCCACACCCCCCCCCCAAAAAAAAAATATATGTAATATACCTGAACTGGATTTTCCTACGACAATGGTTTCAACTTTGACTTCGGTAACAGCCAGCATCACAGTACTGTTTTGCTGTTTCGTAATGGCGGTCACTATGCTATTGGCAGCATTCTGGATAAGACTGGGGTCTTGAGTGTCTGTTTGAGAGACAAATGCCTGCAAGACAAAATGAAATACAGATTGGTATAACACATCATTTATCTCTAGTGCTGAAGCAGCAATTTTTCTCTACCATTCCTGCCAGTTATACTTTAGCCACTCTGCACCTTGATTTACAGGACTACTTAAAGCAGAAGGGGGTCATTGGGAGTTGGGGAGGAAGAGGAGAAGAGGGAGTCATACAGAGCTGAACTGCACTATATTTTAGCTGCAGGGACCGCAGATACCTGTGATCTTTAGCATTGTAGTTACCAGTGTGTTCTGCTAGGGCATTTGAGTGACCATCAAATAGAAAGCCATAACAGGCTTATCTGCAAGATGTGGGGGCCATTTTGAATTCCCTGGAGCAAGCAGAAACACTGGTAACTACACCATTACGAATAGTAACTCGTGCTCAGGCTAGAGGTGGAGAAAGAGGAATCACTGTACATCAGTGTGTGCAATTTGGGGTTGCTTTACATTTTGTCCTCCCAAAGCTTACCTGGGACCAGAGAACTTCTCAGCTGTACACACACACACACACACACACACACACACACACACACACACACACACACACACACACACACACACACACACACACACACACACACAATCTTACGCGTTACCTGTCTGCCCTGCATGTTGAACTGCACTAATATTAATATATACATTAGAACAGGGGTGTGCAAGATTTGTTTAGGGGGGCGCGGGTGGTTGCAGAGGCCCTGCGCTCTCCCCAGGGGATTTAAATTAAATGCTGAGGGATCGCGCGAGGCCTCTGCAACATCCTTTACCTCGTCTTCGGGCGACACATCGCCATGGCAACGCGGCATCAAATGACGCCGCAGGGTCACGCGACGTCACATCGCCATGGTAACGTGACATCACGCGACCCCACAACATCATTTTGACGCTGGAGAGATGGTAAGGCATGGGGGGGCGCAAGCACGGGGTGAAGCAGGCAGGGGGGCGGAGCGGGGAAAGATTGCGCACCCCTGCATTAGAAGACAGGCAATTTATCGATTTATCATATGTAGAGGGCAGTTGGGGGTAAGTTTGCTCTTATTAAAATAGTCTCTTGGGAAACAAAGACAATACAGTAAAAGCCTAAAAGGTAGGAAACCAACATTATTTCAGATTTTTTTTTTTGACTACTCAATTTCTACAAATTGTAAAGGTTGCGCTTACTAGCGGTTACTAACCAGCCTATTAGAAATATAATTATTTTACCATTAGCCTACACCATCATTGGGCTTATTCTCTGTACAGCTCTCGAGTTACATTATACAAGTACAGTTACTTACTATGGCAACTTCAACCGCTTTCTCTGATGAATAGGACACATCACACAACACTATTAGTGGCCTCTCTGTGGATAGCGTCCTGATGGATGGTAAATATCTTATTTCCGAGCAAATGTTTTCAACTGTAGTTCCCTTGAGAAGGATCAAAAAAAAAAAAAGAAAAAAAGCACAAGTCAGCAAAACTAAGAGTAGCTTATTTGAATTGTAAATTTAAAGCTGCAGACCGAGCAATATCGGGCATGCGTTTGTGTGTTTTTTTTTTTTAATAAATCAGTTCTGTACTATGAGAAAATACTTGTAGCATTTCTTTAAACAACTCTGAATGACATTTTAATGTATTATAATGTAAAAAGCATTTTGATTCTATAGCAACCATTTACAAATTCACATCCCCTTCCTCTTCTGAAACAGGCTCTGGCACACCCCTTTTTGAGCCCTGCCCTCTCTCTAGCAGGGCACCAATTGTATCTAGTGACTGCCTGGTCACATGAACTTCCCCACAGAACTTTGCATCTTTGGTCCTCTTCTGCTGCACTGACAGCCATTTAGTGAACCCCTGACCCCTCGCCAATCGATTACAGGAGAATTGATCGATCAGCAACTTGGCTAATTACTTATTGTGGATTGTAGTGATGCACATATTAAAGGGGGAAATGAAGGAGGGGGGAGGGAACTGCAGCTTGGACTGCTGCTTAATACAACCTAATGTAGGTCTAATGAAACAAACCACAGAAAAACAACTTGTCACATTGACACATTTAATCTGCCTTTCCTGCACTCCTACTCCATACGTGTCGAATGTAGCTGACATGTTTCCGAGAATGGAGAAGACGGCTTTACAGTATATTGCATGAGGGCTTCAGTTAAGTTTGTCACTGATACACCATGTTATATTTGAGAGGAAATGGGTTATGTAAAAATATGAATAATTGGGCTAGGATATACTCTATTTAGTGCACATTCTTCAGTTATCTGTAGATTTAACTCCTTATCTCTGCCAAACACTACCCAAGGTTCTAACAGTGCGTGTGCAGTTTTTGATTATTTATCATGATTCTCACCTGTGGGATTTTATTATTGTTAAAGATCAATGTTATTCGTGCACAGTTGTTGTCCAGGTATCCAGAACTGGGCTGGCATTTCACCACAGCCTGGGATTTATCTGGTGCATTGCATTCTCCCCAGTCGCTGCACGGCGGTTGAAAGCATTTAATTGAAGACATTTTCGCTTCACAGTCTTGGCCATGAGGACACTGGTCCTGGTCATGACGTTTTTCCAGCAAACAGGGCTTCCGGCCACACCACACCTAAAGGAAAAAATAAATAATTAAAAAAGGGAAGATCTAGAGAGATATAGATATATAGATGACACGGTCCTTACATGGGCATTTCAAGGCTTCCTAAACCGAGCGATGGAAACAAGTTATTCATCTTACACAAGAATCTTTTTAGGTTTATAACCTTTACCATTTTCTTTTTACAAAGAATAAAACGAATGCCAGGATTCTGAGCCTGGGGAATCTCCCACACAATGACCCAAAGTTTGCGGAGTATCACCATGCTTAAAGAGTTGGCCGTGTACATCCAAAATTTGAAGAAGTTAATGGGGTAGCTGCCAGGGAATGTAATGCATTATTTGTTCTCCCAACAAGGTCGTTACGTTGAAGCATTGAAGTGTGTTAAATGAAATCTACGTTTCTACAGGTTGCGGATGTTACACTTGAGTATTTGCCTTCAGATAAAGAGAAGTAGACACGGATCTGTGCATGTATGATTAACAATGAAAGAGAACATTCTAATTATTCCTTTCACTAGATCTTGTATAGTAAGGAATACAAAATATATATTTTGTCTGTCCGTAAAAACACGACAATCCCATTCTGCAGCATTAGGCCGAGTCCATAGCAGGGGAGGCCGTGCGGACGCTCCGCGCTGAGCCCCTGCATCCTCCAGGAGGATGTCTTTAGAGGGGGCTCACGAGAACGTCCGCAGGCTTGCTGAGGCGCTGGATTTTTCAGCCGACAGCCAAGCTGTTTTTCAGAGCGCTGTCGGCTGAAAACATCCAATCAGCGCGAAGCAGCGTCAATGTGTTGGCGCCGTGACGTTGACGTCCCTGCCCCGCCTCCCTCAGTCTCCCCCCGCCTCCCGATCGCGCCCGCTGGCTCGCCTGCATGGGCATGAAATCGGACAGATTTCAGCAGGCGAGCCTCAGCGTCAGCGCGGTCCAGCACTGACAACCCCTCTATGAACGTGGCCTTAGAATACTATAAACACAATAAACTATACCTTGGTACATTCAACAAAACCATCTAGACAGCGACAGGTGTTACACTCTTCATCCCATTTACTTCCATGGGGGAATTGCATTTCTTTAAGCCAACAAGATCTTCCAAAGCCAATCACTTAAAAATGGGATAAAAAAAAAAAAGTTCAAAGTTCAGATCTAGTGGCATACACAAAGTGCAAATGCATGCTAACAATGTCAAAAGCTTTCAACTAAATACAGATTAAATTACCTTCTTGGCATCGGGGACCAGCTCTTCCTGAAGGACAGGTGCACCTGTACCCATTTATTTCATCTATACAAGTGGCGCCGTATGCACAAGGGGAGGACTGGCATTCATCGATGTCTACAAAAGAAAAAAAAAAAAATACACAAAAACAATGCTCAGCAGCGTTTCATGATGTGCCTAATTGGTAGCAATGAAACCTGGCAGGCACTGCGTTGTTTACAGTGGAAGTGTGTAAGTCACGGGGACAACGCTTGAGAAGCTCCTTACAGCTGCTCGGGGTTCAAACCATTTGAACTCTTCTGATTACCCCATAAATGAAGCAGAATACACATCACCCGTAAAAAAAAAATAATAAATAAAAAAAAGTTTGGATTTTTCTGTACAGATAGATATCCATCTATGACATATTTTAAAATGCTGCATGTTGGTAATTTAAGGTTACGGTTGCTGGATAGATTCTCAACAAATAAAATAGTGATGTCTCAGTCCCATGGGGTCCCCAAAGAATGTGCAATGGCTAACGTGTTGCTTTTCTTCCCCCTATGACAAGTATTAAATGGTAGTGCCAAAAAATAATTTAAATAGTTCAATTGAAGCAGACACTTACTGATTCGGCAATCAGGCCCTGCAAATCCCGGCGCGCATTCACAGCGAAACCAATTCACGCCGTCAACACAAATGCCGCCATTGTAACTGTCAAAACATCAAAAAGATCACACGTTTGCATCCTGTTCACAACAGACCAATTACAATATAATGGGACCAGATTATCCCCGTTCTCACAGGAATATTATTTTGGGAGAAACAAGACCAGTGTTCTCCATATTTGACTCCTAGTAGAACAGCTAGCACCTCTGAGCAGTGCGGTAATATAGGGGCCCCGTCTTGCTGCCGCTAAAATCACATGGCTCAAACCAAATTAACCCACTAAGTGCTAGTATGTTACAGGACTCCCATGTGCTACTTAAACCAGATTAATGACGATGGGAAAAAAAAACGTAGATGGGGAATGTGTAATGTGAAACGCTACCAGGTATTACAGGGATATACCAAATAAGTATACATGGGAAGGATGTTGATCCAGGGATTAATCCGATTGCCAATTCTTGTAGTCAGGAAGGAATTAATCTTTCCCCTTAATGGGGTTTTTTGTTTGCCTTCCTCTGGATCAATAAGTAAGTATAGATATAGAATAAAGTATCTGTTGTCTAAATTTAGCATAGTTTGAACTTGATGGACCTACGTCTTTTTTCAACCTCATCTACTATGTAACTATGTAACTATGTATTAAAAACTAAAAAGATAAATAAAATAAAAAACACACTTACCAGGGGTGAGGATTGCAGTCATTGGTATCTATAAGAAATACATTAAAATTAGTACAATGTTTATTTGAAAGTTGAATTCAGTAAACCAGTTTAATAAAGGGAAGACTAAAAATGCGGCGCACGAAAAACACCAAACACACAAAGGAGCAGCGATACATCGGACTCTAGAATAGAAAGTCTTCTTTAGGTACTGCATTGCTGGGATGCGTTTCCAGCACAGAAGGCTTTTAAGAGACCCAATAGACGGAAGATCATGTTTATGCTGGCAAGCCTCCAGAGCATGCACGCACACAATACACACACACGAGAAGGCTTTTCGTGCCCTCTAGCTACTTCCCATCCCAAATGAGTCAAATATGTTGGCAAAGAATTAAAGGATAGAACATGTTAAAGACACACCCAATAACCTAAAGGAATAAAATAAAGCGAAGGCTTACTCTGCGTGCAGGTCCGTCCCTCCCAACCTTCTTTACAGACGCAAGAAAAGGAATCTCCACTCCCCACGCAAGTCCCTCCGTTCACACAGGGGTTGGGAAGGCAGCTGCTGTTCTTTGCTGTTCGCAGAAGCAGAAGTTACAAATGAATGCTTGAACAGCGATCATATTTTATGTCATGTGGACTTGGTAAATACTGCAAACATGCAATATCAGAAGAGATTTACACCTCCCAAAAACACCATGTTAAAAATAAAACGCACCGATTGATCACTATTGCATTACAAGTAGGCAGTGCTTCATGTTTGTAGATTGCTCGCTGCAGAGAAAGGATTCTGATCCCTTAAGGAGAGAATTTAGATTGTGAGCTACTGGCAGTAATCCTAATGGGTAACCCGAATGCTAGACTTCTGCTTCTTCAATACAACACAAACAATCCTGACTTTATTTCCATGACCACATATACACATAAGTGTTTCCTAAAAATTGGACAAGCTGCGTGAATTTCTTTAGTTGCATTTAATGAATGTTACAGCATTTAAGCATACCCCTCTCCCTTCTAACCTGATCCCCGAACTACGCAGACCCCACGATTTGAGAGATTTGCAGAACTCTCCTGATGATGCTGCAACTTTCTATTGGCTGCCAGAGCGAGCTTGACCCTGTGACCACTAGGCAAGTATTCATGGGGGGTGGGAGGGGCACGGTATGGAGAGACAGCTTGATGCTCAATAATCAGGCGGTCCATGGAGGTTAGGGCCAAAAAGGACCCCGCTCCAGGGGCTACACCCTCATCCAGGTTATAAAAAATAAAATGTGGTTCTTACCAAGATTGCAAGTGCCTCCTTCCCATCCTGGAGGACAAAGACATCGAAAAGTGTCTCCTTTATCATCACATATGCCCCCATTGCTACAGGTGTTCCCATCGCACTGAGTGTAGCCTGTTGGGCAAAAATAAAATCCATCATGATGCGCACTAACTTATCGCCATCCGAAGACTCCTTTTGTAAAGCAAGATTTTTCAAAGTGACCCTCAAAACGAACATTAGTCGAGGCTTTGAAAAATATTGTCCAAGAACCTCGTGGGAAGTATATCCACAACAATGTGACAACTTACACAGTAGTGAGAAACAAATCTTTTTTTTAAAAAGTCACTTACGTGAATGGCATGTTTTGCCTTTCCAGCCATTTTTGCATTCACAAGCAAAATCGTTCACCAAATCAACGCACCTGCCATCATTGTGACATGGGTTAGGGTTGCAATCATTGTAGTCTAGGTTAAAAAAAAAAAAAAAAAAGACAAAAAAGTTCCATCATAAAACAGACAAAACTGGCAACAACAATGGGCCAAATTATCGTCTAAAATTAACCGAAGAAAGTGGTTGGGGTCTGCAAACCACAAACTCGCTGTATCAGACACTATCAGGTCTTGTATATCAGGGGTGCGCAAACTTGGAGCTACGCGCCCCCCCCGCGCCTGCTCCCCCCAGTGCTTGCACCCACCTTACCTTTTTTGCCAGCGTCAAATGACGCCGTGGGGTCATGTGATGTCACATGACCCCGCTGTATCATTTGACACGCTGCGGCAAACCTCAATCTCGGCAAGTTGAGTTGCAGAGGCCTCGCGCAGTCCTTCGGCATTTAAATGCCAGGGTGAAGAGCGCGGGGTCTCTGCATACCGCAGCAATCCCCCAGTTTGCACAGCCCGGTTGTATATGATCTCTATAAAAGCACTGTGTACATGGTTAGTGCAATATAGAAAAGGGCAATACAATACAAATTCCACCTACTTATGTCACAGAAGTCTCCTTCCCAGCCATTCGGGCAAAAACACTTGAAGGAATCTATGTCATCGATGCAAGTCCCGCCATTCTTACAAGGGGTCCCGAAACAATCGTTTATATCTAAAAGACAAATCACCGCATGCAACAGTCAGACAATAAATTATGTGGAAATGGGTGAGGGGGGGGGGGGAGGAGGAAAAAAAAATCTATTTCACTTGTACATCTATTTGCATAAAACAGGAATATAGAGGGAGGGGGAAAAAAAAAAAACACTACTTACTCTCATGACAGTAGGCACCAGTAAAACCTCTCTCACACGAACAAGTGAAGTTTCCACCTGGCCGACTGATGCAGCGGCCATGAGGCCCGCAAACATTGGATGAGATGTAACGGATACCTTCCTGGGTGGCATTAGTAGAAATCGCTATTGTACAGCTGTCTATGACTAAAAATAAATGCACACATTAGCGACACCGAGACGCTCCATCAGCTGCATAAAGATTTCACTGACAAAACGCTGAACCAGGGGCCCGTTTCATTTCAACATGAAATGCAGTTTACATGATAATTTATGACCGTTTCGCCCCCAGAACGGTATAGGCCAGGGGTAGCCAACGCCAATCTTCAAGAGCTACCAAGGATGTCAGGTTTGCAGGATATCCCTGCTTCAGCACAGGTGGCTTAGTCTTTGACATCCATCTGTGCTGAAGCAGGGATATCCTGAAAACCTGACCTCTTGAAGACTGGAGTTGGCTGCCCTTGGTATAGGCATTCCTAATTATTATTATGTGACACACAACAACTTAACAGAAATGGCAGAGTTTGTACATTTTTTTTAAAATAGATCGTTACCTCTGCAGGCGCTGTTTTTGCAGTGGTCCTTAAGGTGAGAACAATTCTTTCCATCATAGTCATCTGAGCATGCACAGTAATAATCTCCTCCTAGATTATAGCACTGGGCTCCATTCTGGCAAGGGTTTGGCTCACAGAAATCAATATCCATCTATAGAGGGGGGTAAAAAAGGTAAACCGGCAAAAACATTTAAGTGTACAGAAGAAAAAAAAAGTATATATCATTTGTAAATGAACCAGCCCCCCCCCCCCCCAACCCAACCCACCAGCTTTAATAAAAACATGGAAAGGAATGGGCCATTCAATCTTAAACCTATAATCTTGCAAACATGATCCTAATGTAAGGCATTGTGACTTTAAATATGGCTAAATAAAAATGACGAAACAATGCTTTAACATCTAAGCAACATTGTTCTTCTGGTAATAGTTTTTGCGTTGTCATGTGTACATTCATTTTATGTATACAAGACTACGAAGCAAAGAACCAAGCAAGACAAATTTGTAATAGCCCACTCATGCCTTCAGCAACAGGCATAATTTATAGCATAAAGAAAACATTTAGACGCTTGATCAGCTTTCACGTGCGGTTCAATACTTTGGTAATGATATGCATATATAAAGAATGCTTCAGCCTCACGTTGAAAGCCTGTCTTTGAGACTGTTGTTAGGACAAAAATGCCCAACTTAAACAAATCTTAAAACCATGTAAACCTTTATGCAGTTCTATCCTTTTAAGGTAGTCGTTCATCTTAATAGATGGGCTTCGACTTGTCTCAACTGCATTTATTTAAACCAGCTACAACTTTGCCATAAACCTAAAATGCTCCATTACAGCACTTTAAAAAAAATAAAAATTAAATATAAGTCAAATTAAAAGAACAGCATCTTCTGCATGTACAACAAACCACGTGTCCTAGTTTGGAGCACAACAACAACGGCATAATTACAAGCTGTATTACCGCTTGTATTCCGACTGACTCATTTAAGATTCGTCTTTTTTAAATGAAGGGGACAGCGGTATAATGAAACAAAATAATATATTTTGGTTTTGCTGTTGCACGTCAGTTTGTGTAGTCAGATTTGCTTTCTACAAACATGTGGCTTCATTTTGATTTCACAAGTTACAGGGGTGCGCACACAGTATGGCGCCACATGCAAGATATGCCATGTCATCAACAGCCAAACAAATGAAAACATAGACAGATGAAGGTTTGACGGCTGCAGTGAGCTGCACAAATGTGCTCTTCTAATTTGCAATAGTACTACCCTTCCCCCTCTAGGACACAAGAGAAAATAAGGGTATACAGTGTCTAGGAAAAACGTTGTTCACTTTGCTCTCCTAGTCTGGGCAGCAGTTTCCACACCCATTTTTAAGGAAGCTCTAAAGCGTGCGCACTTGTTGGCAGTGGGCTTTGCTAGCAATCAGCTGGCGGTTGGCGTGTGTGGAACTTCAAAGAATCGCCTGTTCGGCAAGAAAAAAAAAAAAAAAAACCCTTCTAGCAGCAATGTCCCGGCCTGCCACCTGTCTGATGTAAACCAGTCCAGCGAAACACTGTTAAAGAATACACCAAGGTCTCGGCAAAAAAAGTATGTCTACACCATTGGACTGCCAAACTGTCTTCAAACAACTGCACTAGCGAGCTATACAAAATCTGATCCAATCTTGTTACAATACACAACTCTTCAGTATCCTATAAACCAAGCGGATGGAACAAGCAAAGAAAATACAGCTTAGCAGAACATGGAAAACCTAGGGTGAAATACGCAAAATAATTGTAACTGCATGTCATGTTTGTATAGTGTGACGCAGTCTTCATTGGGCTTGCTGTGATTAAGTATCATTCGTATAAAGAAACAACCATTTCTCAACCTGCTGACATGGACTGAACATACTACTAGCCTTTAATAAGCTTCTTGCACTTAGGAAAATGCCAATCTACCATTGTACCATGGATATGGACTCCCTAATAGACTGCCCCTAACAGACCTCACAATACTCCAGAGACCAGCAGCTAAAGTATTTAGATGAAGGCCATTCTTGTCCATCATCACACTGCAGTAAATAGCAAAGTACAGGGGAGGGGTTCGGTAGTATGATACCTTTTATTGGTACAACAATAGTTTAGTGTGTACAAGCTTCAATGTACATTCAACATAAATATACCGCTGGGAGAGGTGAAATCTTTCCCCAAACCTATACATGCAGCATTAAGATTAAATAGGTAAGCCAGCAGTCTTAGACAAAAAAAAAAAAAAAACCTGCCTAGAGAGGGATGCATCATTTATAGTAGTATGAATTGCTTCAGGGCGTTTGACGTGTAAGGGAAATTGATCACACAAGTCCAGAAATATTTTTGTTGTTACGGAAAGCTTTATGAAGGTGAACAAGAGGTACCATGTTTCATTTCAATTGAGCCTTTTCAATTGAAAGGCTGAACAAAGACTGAGACATGCCATATCAGCAGCATTTATTTGTTTTTTTTTTTGGTTTTAGAACACTTTTCCCTTTCAAGTTTAATAGTTGGTAGCAAGAACTGTACACAGAAGTGGTAGAAACTTCCTCCAATTCAACCGGCTTTTAAAAGGTTTTCTATAGGACTTGGGAAGCAAAGCACTTTAAATAGACAAGGCTGTTACAATGAAAATTTGGGAGAAAGTAAAGGGGTTCACTAGTCACGGCCAAATGGTCAGCAACACATTAATTCAACCCTGTGTCACTGAGCTGGTAAAAGCAAGTAATGTTCTTATACTGCAGCCATTTAACTCTTGGGTGGCATTGGGGGGGGGGGGGGGAAGGGGGAACGCAAAATGCAAAAAAAAAAAATCATCCAACACGGAAACTTGGGGGGTAAAGAAGAGAGATAGCTGCAAAAGTGGCGCTGAGACCCAAGGTGGGTGGTTACAGTTTTAGAAGACACCAACACAAGAGAAAACTCTTAATAAAATCAGGAATTCAGAAGTCTAACTGGTCAATTATTCATTTTTTAAAAACACATTGTTACATTATAATTTTGCAAAGGCCATCAACAAAAACAGGTCTTCCATAGTTTATACACCCAACTTTATCTGCAAACCATACTTTCTATTTATGAACCTCAGCCTTTTTATCATTTGAGAGATTTTTAAGAGGGGAAAAAGGCCACGTTACAGCACACAAGAGTGAGTATGGATACCATGATGAATTGCTTTGTGAACAAAATGGAGAACCACAATACAGTCCAACTGTTCTTTTTCTATTACATCCCAAATATCTCCATGGCCATGAACCCAACAAAATGAATGGGATAAATTACAAAGATCTATGGGTCATCCTTTATCTCCCTCGTCAAATCAGTTAAAAAAAAAAAAAAAACTTTTCTAATTAAAACTAAAAAAAAAGTCTTCACTTTTATAAAAGGATCTGGTGGATCAAGCCATACAGAATTTGTATTTCCTGAAAATGTGGTAAAACTTATTTTAATAAAAACTGACACTCCTACACATCTATTTGCCATTCGTCGCAGATATATTCGGGATGCACATTGATATCCTGACAACCAAGACCTATGCCAAACTAGGGGCACTTTACAGGAACAAATCCTCACTAAGTCTCCTGGTCAAAGCGTATCGCCCAGCAGATGCTAATGCCAATTATTGACTATGGCAACATAGTATACGTCTCGGCACCTCAAACCCACCTTAGCAAACTTGACACCCTCTACAATTCAATTTGTCGTTTTGTTCTCCAATGCAACTACAACACACATCACTGCGAAATGCTCAAAGAACTAGATTGGTCATCACGCGAGTCTAGGCGCAAAGTTCACCTTTCCTGTCTTGCCTTTAAATTCTTTATGGGCAAGCTACCCAGCTATCTGAACAAGCTCCTCACCCCTACCACATGCAGCACTTATCACCCGAGATCAGACTCCAAAAGACTATTCATGGTCCCAAGGCTCAACAAAGTATCCGGACGTTCCTCCTTCTCCTACCGTGCACCCCAAAACTGGAACAACCTACCAGAGACTCTCACATCCACCACCAGTTTCATATTTTAATCTAGTCTGTAACTGTTTCATACGCCCATAATATATATTATCTTTAACTGTGCACGCAATGTCTTGTATATAATGTATACCCTGTTCATTTATGTAACTGTATTTGTAACCATGTATTATTTGTCCTAACTCTGTGCCCAGGACATACTTGAAAACGAGAGGTAACTCAATGTATTACTTCCTGGTAAAATATTTTATAAATAAATAAATAAATATTGCTTAGATTAAAAGTGATAATTTTGCATGGAAAATAAGCAACATGTAAGAATTGCAGCCGATATCATGCACTTATACAGTATTACGTGTGCCCAAAGCAGCAGTATTACAGAGTTGCTGCAGACCAGTGCCGTGGGTTTCAACACAGGGGTGCAGAGTCTCCTTCCTGATTTTCTTGGCACAGTGGTAAGCTGGGAAAGTGGCGAGAAAGATGCTGATCCCTTATCTGCGTTTCAAACACATCCTGCACTTCCCAAGAGATCTCTTTAACCGAATGTGATCCACAACACACACACACACACACACACTTTTCTTTGCATTACAATTAAAATGTCCACTGGTTGAACCCACACAAGGAGACTTTTTATTCAAATTGTTTTCATAATACCTATTTGTAGACACATAGCAAGAAGAATATATTTAATTGGAAACACTATTAAGCACCTGGGGGTTCCATGTGGTCCCCAGGATGGCAAACCGTGAAGGCCGCATGTTGCAGTGCCCTCCAAGGCAAACAAAATTGCAGTTTCAATCCCCTACGTCACACAGGCCAATAGGAAGACACAGCATCGTCCATCACGGCTTCCTATTGGCCCACGTGACGGGGGGTAGGGGGGTGGAGAATTTAAATAACTGGCATACCTTCACCGGTAAGAATCTCAGGAACTATGGGGTCCCCAGAGTGGAAATTAACACTGTTCATCTTTGGGGATCCCAATAGAGAGATATCCCAATATCTGAATCATGATAAAAGTGGAAGATTTAAACAAATGGTCTCAAAAGCACAAAGAAATAAACATTCCTAGAGAATTAACAAGCCGGAGGAGAGCATATCATGCCGTGCCTTTAAATGTTTAAAGCTACTTGGACCGGACTCACCAAATTTGCTTATTCACACACAGTATCAAGTAACAGCTGCCTTAATCTGTAATGCTTCTAGCCTTGGATTGCTCAAATGTAAGCCGGAGATATATTTCCACAACCCAATACATCAAAGATAGTACAGTACAAACATTTCGGAGCCGTCCTCACCTCGCACATGGTTCCAGAATACCCTGGGAGACAACGGCAGTGGAATCCATTGACTAGATCATCACAGACTCCTCCGTTTTGACATGGGTTGCTTGAACACTCATCCAATTCTCTCTCACAGTTCTTGCCAACAAAACCCCGTGGGCAAGAGCAGCGATAACCATTTATCACATCCTAATGGGGAAAGTTTTGGTTTTAAATTTGAATTTACAATGAAGGGCAACACAGGAGCTACACATGATTAAATATAACATTATTTTGTGTATCATAAAGCCTATTTAGCGTGACACTAAAGCTGTAACAATAAATATAGTCAACAACGTTATATCAATCACACTTCGGGAAAATGATTGCAGGAATTTAATACAGTATTCTATCACTATATACATGGAGAAAAAAAAAAAAAAAAT
The DNA here is from genome assembly GCF_040206685.1 of Ascaphus truei. Classification (NCBI taxonomy): domain Eukaryota; kingdom Metazoa; phylum Chordata; class Amphibia; order Anura; family Ascaphidae; genus Ascaphus; species Ascaphus truei. The sequence goes on along the minus strand of NC_134491.1, from coordinate 54,252,448 downwards.
ACAACCTACCTTGCAAATTCCCCCATTTTTACACTGCCCACGACAGTCATTAACATCTACAAATAAAAGAATATACTTATAGAATACACCAATGCAACTAATAAATTACATAAGAAAAGGAGACCAGAATTTATATTAAATTCTTGGTCTTGAAAGGCAAAATACAGCTCAGCATTGAGAGAATGTTCAGTAATGGCTCACAAAACAAGTTTAGTTTATTGTGCACACTCCCAATAAATTGCAGTGACTTAAACTTGGCCAACAATGTAACCATTCATCTTGAATACTGCTAAAAAAATATATATATATATATATATATATATATTTTTTTGGTTTTTATTTAAAGCGGATAGGAAAGTTAGCTTCAAATGGACTATTAAATACTAACTGATGTGACAATTTACGCCTGTCCATCCTGGAATGCAGTCACAGTAATATCCACCAATCAGATTTCTGCAAGAATAAGCATTAAGACAGGGTTTTCCCTCACACTCATTAGCATCTGTGAAACAAGACAAAAGAAAGGAAATAAAGAACACACCCAAAACATATTCCAATACACCAAGCAGATTACACATGCAAAAATCAAGTAGCAGTCACATACATGGTATACAAAATCAATATCTACGTCGCATGCAGATTGTTCACATGTTCATGCTATCATCTTTTAGCAATGTTTGTTACATGCTATCCCATGCCATATTATTTCACCCCTGCTGAACGTCAGACTATTACATGGTTTCCATTTAAAAAAACGATTAGTTCACACACCATATCCATTTAGAGACCACAGCAAAATACCCACCACCAATACAGCCAATTAAACAGAAAAACCCGTCACCATTGTTGAGCAACACAAAACAAATGCAGAATGAAGCTAAATAACTGCATCTAGGATTGGACTTCCGATACCACAAAAAAAGGTAACAGTTGTGTTTTAAAATAAAAATGTGCCGATAACTTTCCATATTGAGCCGTCTTGTGTATCCTGCAATGCCAGAGTTCTGTTCTACGAACATTCCATATTCCCAGCAAATAGTTCTATTATAGAAGGGCGCGCTAGGAAGGATGGGGAAATATTTTGGCCGTACGTACAGGAATAACTTACCAAGCTGACAGGTGGTTCCTACCCACTGAGCGGGGCATATGCACTCAAACCCATTAATGAGGTCCTTACAGATTCCTCCACGGGCACATGGGTTTGATGCACATTCGTTAACGTCTGCAAGACAAAACCGATATCTACAACAATTCTCCAATGTATAGTACAAAACGCTAATCGCTGTAATAAAATGGACAGGGTTATCATCATGAGGAAGAGACAACTTCAATGACCTGGAGTTGGTCAGCACGTCCCTCCCCCTGCATCTCTGCTGTGGGTGTCTGTTTGCAGTGCACTTCATATCACTAACTCAGAGGAGATAACAACCGAATCGCAGAAAAGGAGGCAGCCAAAGGGTGTCCGCTGTTTGGTGTGTACAGGCAGCTGTAACATCTGCAACCTTCTTATCCCCCTGTACCCTATTTTTCCATGTACCCTCTCTTATAGATTGTAAGCTCCTTGGGACAGGGCTCGACTTGCCTACTGTAACAATGTCATTTCATCGTTTCTTCGTCCTCCAACCCCATTGAACTGTGCTACGGAATATGTTGCCGCATTATAAATAATAATGGTGCACGGCTGTCTGCATGTCAAAGAAGCACCAACTTACCCTGCTAAGCATCAAGTAACCCTGCTTAAAAACTGTGATTGTAATGTGTTTTAGAGGGTGTGTATGGCTGAGCCGTTTCTCATTTCAATGAATAGATCACCGCTTAAAACATTTATCTATGAAATATGACAAAGGGCATCTTCTCCCCATCAGAAACTAATTTAAGGGTCAATTTAGGAACTGCATGTAGGATATAGATGATCCGACAGTAGTGGTGCCGTGCTGATCTTCATCAGCCCACATGCATTCTCCCATTTGTCACCTGATGCTAGGAGAAAGACGTGTTCCAGCCATGTGTTCTAGCAGACAGCCAACCATCTCAAACTCCATCCACCCTCCCCATCTTGTGTTCCCATTTATCCTCCTGTCCCCAGTAAAAAGGGAACAATCTTTAAGTAGGGACCTTACAACTGGATAAGCTGCAGCATTAAAAAGCAACAGTATCACCTACTCCGCTTTTACTTTAGGTACCAAGAGAAATAAAAAAGGAACGTATGGTATCACTATGCGAGGTTTGTATCCTTTTGGGGAGAGGGTGTATTTTTTGGCATTCAAATCCAAAATAGACCTGTTCTAAACAAGCAGTTTGCAGAGAATAACCAGGACTACTTACTCAGCCACCAATCTAAAAGCACCCAAGCAGATTGCAGCTTTAACTTCGCCAAAGCACTAGTGTGAGGTATCGACTAGCTCTTGTAATTTCACACACACGTTGTAATATTTGATCAATTAAACCTCCACAATACAAGCATGTTAGGCTTCATTTGTTTTTAAAAAAGTGCAGTTTTTTTTCTGCGAGTTTAAAATGGCGCCTACCAGCTGCACAGGTGGGTCCGGTCCATCCTGGAGGGCAAAGGCACTCAAATCCAGAGGAAACTTCATGGCAGAGGCCATTATTTGCGCAAGGATTGGAAGCGCATGCGTGCTCCGCTGAAGAATAAGAACAATCCCGTTAATGTTGAGCTTAACTGAAACCCAACTTGCAGCACTAACAATAGACTTGAGCCAGGGGCTCTCAAATCCAGTACGCAAGACTCTCCAACAGGTTTTCAGGATATCCCTGCTTCAGCACAGGTAGCGCAAATCCGGCCACCTGTGCTGAAGCTGGGATAGACTCACCACCTGACCTGTTGGTTTGGGGGAGGGGGGGGGGGAGGTCTTGAGGACTGGAATTGAAAACCATCGACTTAAACACGTTCACATTTTCGATACGAGCACAAGACTTTAGCGTAATCATTAGATTATGATTCCTGTGGGGGACGGGATTCCCATGCGGGGTATTGTGGGACACGCTCCCAGGCGCAGTCATTGAAAGGAAGGGTTCAAATAGGTATGCAAGGGACAGGGGCATCAAGGAGGATAATCTATCTATTGTTGGCAGAGTGCGGCAATATGAATCAATGGATTTAAAAAATAAAAAACTGGGAGGTGGACATATTTATCAATATCTGTGTTACCGTATAGAAAGAATGAATACAGGATGGAGAGCAGGACTCGAGGTATTGTAAAGTCGTTTAAAAGCAAAAAAAGCGTTTAAAAATTGTAAACCACGAACCAACAGCAAAAGCATACATTATACTTAATAGGTACGGCAGAAAGGTGTTCTACAAATCAAATAAATAAAAAGGATATAATAAATTAAAAAAAATGATTTTCCAGCAAATCATACCGATTTCACAGTTCTTTCCAGAATAGCCATCCGGGCAAGCACAGTAGTATTCATCTGGTTCAGTATTCATACAAGTTCCAGAGTTCAAACATGGGTGGTGATTTCCACAGTAGTTCAGATCTAAGAATATATATAATTAAAAATCAGTTGAGGTGAAACAATCCACAAATATGCACCCCCTTCCTGCTTTTAACGCTGCTCTACTTACTCCATTCTGACCTGCAGTTTTCTCACTAGCTGGCCTGTCACCTTACTCATGGGTGCACAGAAAGCAACAGCAAATAAAAATATGGGAGTGAGGAAAGGTTGACAAATGTTTAGCATGGTCAAGTCCAAGCTGCTAGAAGAGGCTAAAGCAAAAGCCCTTTTAATTTGCTGCAAACCGGGGACAGAATTTGCAAGGCTTAATAAATGATCAGCCCTCAACCACTGTACTCGTAACTAAAAATAGCCAGTTGCGGCCAGCTTAGACAATGGACCTTCCTCAACTAGATATTGGCATTACTTTATCTTTACTAGGAAGTTTATAGGAAACCCGTGTGACTAGTGCAGGGGTGGCCAACTCCAGTGCTCAAGGGCCACCAACAGGGCAGGGTTTAAAGAATATCGCCATTTCAGAAAAATTGGCTCCATCAGAATGGCTGAGCCACTTGTGCTGAAGCAGGGATATCCCCAATACGTGGCCCCTGAGGACTGGAGTTGGAATCCCCATGAACTTGCAGATTCTTGGGGCATAGTATTAAACTCTGAAAAGCACAACACTTCCTAGACCTGACAACACCAACAGCTGTTGGGCAAGTGAGAAATATACTCTACGCAGAAGCTGCAACTGTCGAAAGGAGTCTATTTTATGAGACTCTAAAACCCTTACTCCTTCGTGTTAAACACACACAACACAAAAGGTTACCTTTGTTACAGAGAAGGCCACCCCAGTTGGTCTCACAGTTACACTGCCATGGCTCACGGCAGCTACCATGTACACAGCCAGGGTAAGGGACACACTCGTTGCAATACTGTCCTTGCCATCCATAATGACATCTAGGAAAAAGGGGAAGCAACAACATTTTAGATATGAAGTAGTAGTCCAGTTAATATTTGTGTATTAAATTTTGATCAATGTTGGTGTTCCCATTGAAAACATCATTATCCCAGACAGGTCTTTCACGACCATACAGAGAAAATACTGTGCGCTACTATCTAACCCAGAATTTAGAATATAAATATAGTGCAGTGACTAAACCACATAAATAAGTGACCAAGAAATAAATCACAATAACCACAGTGAGGGTGTATATATGAAGAAATTATATCACATAACCGTGTATTTGTAGAGGCGTCTGCTGCTATAAACACAGGGGGTGGCTCAGCACCCCCCACACTCTAAGAAATGGAAACACAAGAAACAGCGCACAACGCCAAATAGTGAAGCAAGTAATGCTATATATTAGTAATTACAGGGTAATAAATCTGCGTACATCAAAACAGTGGAATAGGTGCATTTAGTGTGTTTCACACAAGTTACCACTCAGCAACTGTTGTCAGAAGAGTCTGTAGCTTGCTTCTCTCAGCGGGGGCCCTGAAGAAGTAGTTTATTCTACGAAACATGTTGGATGATTTTTATCTAGTGCCTTAATATTGCCATTGCCTCCATTGGCTTCACCCTGCTAGTATTACTCCCGGTGGTAATTTTGGGCATATGAGAGACTTTGACTGCCTCCCTGCCGGTTCCCTCGCTGCTGCGGAGACTGTGACGTCATCACGCAGTATCCCGTGACGGAGCGACAACGTGGCACGCCGAGTGTACCCTTGCAGAGCTGAGGTCTCACCCCCGTACAGTGGATCTGCTCGCTGAGCTACATGAGCTGCACCAGACGGCTTGGAAGCGCGAGCGGTCCCACCAAGCACCAATACCTGCAACGGAGCGTGGTTGCTGTAAAGGGAAATACCCTTGGGAGCGATGTACTGCTGGATGAGGGGTTTTGGACATTAGTCCTGCTCCTGAACCAACGTAGCGCCCCCGCTGAGAGAAGCAAGCTACAGACTCTTCTGACAACAGTTGCTGAGTGGTAACTTGTGTGAAACACACTAAATGCACCTATTCCACTGTTTTGATGTACGCAGATTTATTACCCTGTAATTACTAATATATAGCATTACTTGCTTCACTATTTGGCGTTGTGCGCTGTTTCTTTTGTTTCCCTTTCACGACCATGCAATGGCCCTTAAAAAGAAGCATCTGGCTTAAAATAGTACAGAGAATGAGTAATGTCACCTCTGTAGCAGGTGAACCCTGTTAGGATGCCAGAATCACCTGCTTGTGACGTTGGGTGTCACTATTTTATATGCCTTGAGTGTAAATGCCTCAAATTATATGTACAGTGCTGTGTACACTACAGAATCAGAAGAGTATAATAAAGTATAACACTTTTACAACTATACATAATTTAAAGACAAAAACGCACTTGAGTCTCCTAAATGATGCCCAAATACCATCCTCGTTAGGATGATCAAACCAGCTGGCATTATTTGCATATAAAAAGCTGTCAAACCACAACAATTATCAAACCATTTTCTATACAACCTGTGCCACAAACAGCCCATTTAAGAACGTTTGGTGGGCAAGCGGCTGGTGAGAGGTTAGCCAATTTGTTGTTCTACAGAACGAAAGTGTTATTTTAAGGTCTGGGGGTGGATGAAGACAGCTGTCTTGTCAATTTTCGCAGTGTTATTTTAGGAACCTTTTCTATACAATGAGCGTTAAGTACTCAACACAGTACTTTTAGAAAAAGTGTATTCCTAGTTTATAGGTGTCTTACAAGCATGACTATACCAATATTTTAAAAGGGGACGCTACATAACCATTTAGAGATAATTTATGTCTTTGCAAGTTTAGAAGACCCTTTTAGATAATCTATGCCAGGGATGGCCAACTCATGCCATCAAGGGGCACCAAAAAGGTCAGGTTTTCAGGCTATCCCTGCTTAAGCACAGGTGGCTCAGCTTGTGCTGAAGCAGGGATATGCTTAAAAATCTGACCAGTTGGTGGCTCTTGGGTACAGGAGTTGGCCGCCCCTGATTTATGCCCTAGCAGATACTTGACAGTAAAACTGTATGCTCCGATGTTCGTATTTAAGGGTTGGTGCGTGTTGTCACTCACTCAGACCTTTGCCTCTTTTTGATATCTGATCACATCTGGTTACTGCCTAGAGTTGAAGCTTAAGAGAGACACCTAAACATTAATATTTTGACAGTTCAATTGCTCAGTCATCATTTTACTACTAAAACCATATTTCGAATAATACAGACGCATTGTCTCTCACCGAATATTTCCCTAGGCAAGATAATTACCCTTTCCAAAAAAACACAAAGAACCCAAAATCTACGGACTCGACTGGTAACCAAAGCCAAGATCAGAAATTCCCGGCAATTAAAAAAAATACATGTAAAAAAAAGTTAGAAGTGACCTAGTGATATTCCAACAAGGTGAAGCATTTATTTCCAAATAGGAACACAATGTTTACAAAACCAAAGGGTTACTACGTGGGTTATCCCAGCAGTTCTAACATTAACTAGGAAGAGTAAATCGAGACTTCCTTTGTAACAGGAAGTCTGGTCGCATTCTACTTTTACAGGTGCTGGGCCAGATTTAATGTCACTTCCTTATCGGAAGCAAAAAATGTTTCCACAAGTCGCATCACACATCACATAGGATGTCGTCAAAACTACATTCAAGTGTAGCTTTTATTGAAACACGTCCTGCATTTTTATTTTTGTTCCCATTTGTAGCCCACCTTTTAGCTACATGTTGAAATAGGAATGTTTAGGAACTATACAAATCATCCATTTTTAAATGGCTGAAAATCACAATAACGTGAAGGAAATATCATAAAAATACAAGAAGTTGGAAGGGGAGGGAGTTTGATCATTTGCAGGACCTCAACATCTTACCTAAAACACAGATTCACGAACGGAAACGTAAAAAACAGATTTTACACACACATCAGTACCGTGTTAGCCGAGCTTAATAATCAAAAACGAATAGACGATACCGTTCTGTGGCTGACGAAATGCTTTTATTTGTGCGCGCTTTCGAGATACACTGATCTCTTCTTCCGGTGGTGTTACAATGGATAAAGCAAGAAAGGTTTTTACTTCAAAAACAGTGCATCCTGGAATGTATCTGACTGAAGACTATTCCTCCCCCCAGCGCAATTTATGACTTAAGGTGTTAAATGGTCCCTGAATGTTAGTGATGTGAAATACATATAAATTTATAAAGCGCCCACAGTATATACAGCGCTCTAAAAAAAGGTGTGTGGGAGTGTATACCAATGGTGTGGGTAGGTGTAGAAATGTAAGAGGGTGTTGCATTACTATTAATGTGGGTGGATACTATGTGGTCCCTATTGTTATATAGGGATAGAATTACATTGTACATATGTATGTGTAAGAGACAGCTGTCTGCATTCATATAGCGCAGTATGTATAGACATGGTCATTAGCACTCATGGGAAGAGAGTTCTTGTGTCAGGATACTGACTCATGAAGCTGCGGACTCGGTTTAGGCCACCGCCAAGTTTCCCGAACAGTTGCATACATTTGTATTCATGCAACCGTCTCTCTTTTGGTGTTCTAAGATTACCTTTGAGTATGGCCACCTTCAGATCGTTCATCTTATGGCCAGAGTCAGAGAAATGTTCGCCGACAGGACTGTCTCTACCACCGCATGTGATGCAGATTCATTCTCTTGTTTAGCCCCTGTCCGTCTCGCCTATGTAGTAGCAGCCCCCTGGGCATTTCATGCACATGATGAGGTACACGACATTGCTGGAGGAACAGATGAACCTTCCTCTGATTTTATAGTCCAGATTCCTGTGTGGTATTCGTATTGTGCCCGCTGTGTGGAGCATTGCGCAGGGTTTGCATCTTGCGTCCTGGCATTGTCTTGTCCCGCATTCAGTTGTACTGTTTAATAATTTACTCCTCACCATCATTTTCTTGCGATTAGGGGGTCGGCTGTATGATAATAAGGGTGTTTAAGGGAAGACCTGTCATATCTTCCTGGAGATTGGGTTGTAGTTTCCTGGCGATCTTGCGTAGGGCTTCTAGGTGTTGGTTATATGTGACCACCAAAAGGTACCCTGTCGCTTGTCTCTTTCTGTCTGTATTCAAGGAGATCACTTCTTGGTATTCTGGTGGATTTGCTAGTCTACAATTCTGTGGTTATATCCACAGTTTATGAAATCCAATCTCAGAGCTGTAATCCACTGGTGTATATACATATACATGCAACTTTACGGTAACCTATACGTTTTGTTTCGGGTTTCCCTTGATCTGTACAAACAAGAACTACTTAAAAATAGATGTGTGAATTAGCAACACAGGAAAGGCTGCAGATGAAAGCATTTTGTCCCATAGACGGTGCAAGTGTTTCCAGGTCATGGCAAGTGTCATGTCAGGAACAAAGAATGGCAACGGAATTCTCGTGGCGCCGGCGCCCTGATCTCCCCCCCGCCCCCCCCCCCCCCCCCGAGTTTCCAAATCAATTTTAACCCCTTTCCAGCCAGGTGACTGCAACACATCGCTCTGCACAAGGGTTGACGAAATATGCACACATTTCTTCTCTTTTCTTATAGGAGTAAATGTTTTTAAATGTATTTTTAAGTGAACTTTGAAATAAACATTAAACTACAGTTTAGCTACACAGTAAAGATCGTTGGGCAAAGACCTAAAATGTCTTGCACTATTTAATGACACCAGCTAAAGTAATTTTCACTATAAATGATATGCACACCTGTAATATACAGGCAGAGTGAAAAGGAAATAGAGAACACACAGCATTTGTGCAGCCTTAGTAACCTTATCAGGCTCCAAACTTCTATTTCTGCACCATGGCAATTGTTAATGTATAGGATACATTGACCTTGCAAACCAGAGGAAGAGACGCAAACGGAATTGCATGGGTGCACCAAGTAATTCTTTAGATTGCATCCAGAAACAGCTGGCACGACTACCACAGGAAAAAAGTGGGAACGCAACACGGGAAGGAAGTACTGCAGAATACACAGAACTAAAATACAATGTGTATTTTGATTTGCTTATTTAAAGCTGGGAGAGGAAAAAATAATTAAAAAAAAAAAAACATCTAAAGAGATGTATAGGCGAGTTTGGTAAATAGAGTGCCTTTATTACAAAATACAAAAATAGTCAGGGAAATATGAATGTTCTGCAGAATAGTAAGTAGAAATACATTAAGGGGGAGGGGGAAGTGGGAGTGTTGGGAAAAGCATCTTAAGAAACATGCCAAAATATTAGATTTATGTGCATCAAAGTGTGAAACCACTACAAAAATAATTAGAATGCCACTATCCATCCAGATCAGAGGCTTTATAAAAATGGCGCTTTTCAAGTACGCAAGAACGCTCGCCAGTGAAACCTTTGGGATAAAACATAGGTGCAGGTGAGGATAATATGTTCGGTCTAGCCTGGATATAATACATTTGGTTGACAGATCTACAGGGATCTGTTAACATGAGGGCACGCAACATGAGGTTACCTAAAATAGGTAATGGAGACAATTTTCCAAGTTTAACGGATATCCACCAAGCTAAATATATGCAAAAACAGCCATTAGTGATCTAATAAGCATAGGCTTAATGGCATGTAAGGTTAGCACTGCCTTGCTTTAGCTTCAAACAACAAGGCGTTAAGCCTGTTACGCAAAGGCGACGTTACTCCCAACCAGACACCAATAGGTGTTTAATTGAAGTACAAAAAGATACGACAGGAGAGGAAAAGAGCCAGCCCTGTAAAAATGGGATCGTTAAAAATCATACCCAACTGTGGTTCTACACTTATCCACACCCAGTAAAATAGCCATTTCAGGGCGTTTGTGAGCAACGTCAACTTTAGCCATAACCTAACCAACGTCTCGTTAACAGAGCTCTGTGGACACAGCTGCATTGAATCTCAACCACTCCAGTGTGCATCTCCGTTGCCCCAAAGACGGACAGCCTTTGGTGCAGCCAAAGGGTGTAAGCAGTTTGCCGATTTTAAAGCTGCTCTAATTCAAATCTGAAACTCGCAAACCCTTTATCCCCTGTACCCAATTTTCCGACAATCTGTCTATGAAATGTCTGAATTGACTGCATAACCCTGTTCTTTTAATGTAACCATGTATTTATTTATTTTTATTAATGTAACCATGTATTTTTTTTTTTTTTATAACTCTGTGCCCAGGACATACTTGAAAATGAGCGGTAACTCAAGGTATTACTTCCTGGCAAAACATTTATAAATAAACACTCGTGGTTAGTGGGGAGCATCATTAGAGTGAACGTTTGTACTAGTTAACGCAAGGGGGACGTTACGGCTGAAAACAGCACTTGAATGCATCGTTCATGCGCTTCGAAGATACCCATTAGCACTCAATAACGGCGCTTAGTGGATCTGCCCCTTGGTGTTTAAACCAAACAGAGTGTGCTCAAGAGTAAATTTAGTGACAGGTTAATGGAATACACACACACACACACACACACACACACACACACAATTGTGTTCCCCATTAATAAACCAGGCAGGGATGTCACAACAAGGACTGACGAATCTTATTTTTCTTTTTACAGTTTATCATGACAAGCCCCAATAACCTGGCTCTAAACACCACTGCACGGATAGGCCTTCACTTGACCAATTACAAAAAAAACACTTTCATACAGTGCATGGAAATTAAAAAACATTTAGATCCTGTGTACATAATACAGAAGAAAAACGTAACAGACCTCGTGTAATTACAAAGGTCAAATATTTAAGAGCCGTTACAGTATTTTGCAAGAAACACTGCAGACTTGCACGTACTTAAACAATAATAAAACATATCCTGTTATTCAGTGTTCAAGACATTAGATTGCCAATACATAAAATACATTTAAAAAAATAAAATTAAAATAGGACCTCAAAAACAAAAAAAAAACAAAAATCAAGTCAAGGAAACCAAGTGCTTAAATTGCAGTCCTATCATCTTAAATGGTCTTTGGCAAAGCATATGCCGATATTTAATTGAGAACAATACTGAAAATATAAGTAGACACCACAAAATGTATAAAAAAAAAACAAACGTGGCAAAGAACATATACACTTTAGTTATTTTCCAGCTTAGTTTACCCACTATGCACACAGCAGAGAAACAGAACCAGGGGGAACACTTGGTGCCAGTTGCGTACCAGATGCCAAATCGGGTATTGAGTAATGGAAAGGAAGGGCCCGACATTTTGTGATCAAAGAGGTTTTTGCTGAATTCGTCTGTCAAAAACCCCAACGTTTCGCACGATAGGACTTTTGTTTGCAGGATAAGACTTCTTTGATCACTAAAGGTGTTCCTGGATTTATTTATTTCCTTTTTTGATGGACAATAGAAAGCCTAGTCGTACTGGGATAGCACGTACATTAATCCATTTTTAAGATCCAGGGTAATGAACCCATGACAGAATTGTTACTCTTATTATGGAAACTGGTTACATAAATGTATGTTTAAAAAAAACAAAAACAAAAAAAAACTCTTCTCAGGTTTACAGAAGCCAAACAAGCAGCTTTTTTCCCCTTTACTATTGTGTCTCCTAAAAACCATTAACTGCACCAAGCAAGCTGAAAAATGAAGACTAACACAAATCGAGAGAGATCTAGGTTGGTTTACCGCAGAATAAAAAGCCCTCTTTGTGCACATATGATTTCATGCAGAACACATTGAGAATGTTTTTCTGTTTTAAGGAAAATAAATTCCAGTATTGTTTAATGATTTATGCAATAAGTCTTCTGCTAAATTCCAAGGCCAAGTATGCTTATGGTCGTCACAGCACTCAACGCTCTCATCCTCACCTCGGTGGATCGGTGTGCGAGTGCAACTGTGACTCAGAGTCAAACTCTTCCCTACCCCCCGCTATGCACCCAGAGTGCTTCACTCCCCCCCAACCCCCAGGGTTAACATAAAAAACGGGACAGAGCAGGAACAACGTGTCTCACTCCCCCAGCCACCAGCCAACACAGCGAATCGTCTGTCAGTCACCGCCGCTGCCCGCATCAGCGCTCCAAAACATGTTTAGCGCTCGCGTTTGTAAAGCATTGAGTGCGTCATTGCTGGTCGCGAGGGCGACTGGTGAGTAAACACTGCTTGCACCAGGATAGAACATTTAGTTACCCGGGATTTTGCCAACACTGGCTTTAGTATTATCCGAAACGGCACCAAATTGGGGAAAAAAAATAAAAAAATAAAAATGAACGTGTGTATTTACAGCCTCCAGTTCACTAGAATGATTTACACTCAAGAGGCAAGCAGGATTTTCCAAAATGTAGTTTACAATACAAGTCAAGACAATTGGCACCAAAAGATCCTTCCTCACGCCCAAGCTCCTTCCTCTCATTTTCCCCTATTGAATTCAAAGCAGCCTTTGTTTTTACCTGCTAAGTGCAGGGTGGCACAATTCCAAGAGTCCAGAAGCAGACGCTTGGAATATTACTTAACAACTCAAACAAAACACAAAGCCTGACCTACAACGTCTAACATCCTGAAAACAGCAAGAGAACACCAAACACCATCACGTTTTTGCTCTATTGCCCAGATCCACAAAGCTCGGTTTAAAAAAAAAAAAACACAAAGTGGCGTGAACCTACGTACCTCCACTTCAATGTCAAGACCAACGATGTATCGTCAAAAAAATAAAACCATTAAGCCATGTGCTCTTCAGTAAAGAGCATAGCATTAGCTAGAACAGCAGTTTGTGATCATGGACGTGCAAATGAGACGTTAACATTCCATATGTGCGCAAGTCCGTTTGTGTCAAGCCCAATGTGTTAACCTTATGTCGGTTAGATCATACCTGGTAGCTACCAATATCCAGATTGTGAAATAGAGTTTTAGCATGGTCTGGATAGGTTTTACACCAATTAAAAACAAACAAAGATGCCCAAAGCTACTTCCAATGTGACAAAAACACAGTGCAATACCTATATATTCACTTGAAAAAGGGTCAATAAGTTTAAACCTTTGGCCAAAGCGTCTTAAGCCTGCTGCCACTTTTCAAGGCATGATCGTTATACCAATTAAGTATGATAGTCCCTCTCCCCCTCCCCCCCTTGTTAAACGCCTTTGTCAGGGTCTGGATCAGAGTAATCCAACACATACTCAACGTCATGTTATTGGAAGAGAACGCAACAATAGTGGGACGTTAAGCCTATGCCAATAGGATGAAGAACGTCGGTTTCTGCATATGAGGATTCGGATTAACCTCAGGGAACAGAACGTCCATTCTGGTTTTAGGCAAGTCACTTTGTGAGCTCTGATTTAATGGCACTATGTGGATCTAGCCCTATGTACAACTATAACCGTACAACCATTACCCTACCACCCAGAACGGCGTAAGCAAAATAAGGTAGCAATACTACACTACACAGTCATCACAAAAGCTACTCCAAAGTTTAACAGGAATTGCAATTGGTTAAATTCAAACTAATTTTGTCCTACAGTGGATTATGACTTTTCAATAAGATTTTTCCAATTGTACGGTTCTTTTTATGGTGTTAAGCAACAAAAAGATGTATGAAAATTGGATAGATCTTCGAAAGATAGTCTACCATGAATCCAACAGAAAAGATGGAGATTACCAAATCTGAGCAATCTTCCCATTTAAATATACATTTTGCATGCAAATACTTACTTGCACTCCCCTGGCACACCGCAGCCACCGTGTAGCAAGTCACACCCCTGTTTGCATATAGCTGTGAAGCAGAAACAATGGTTTCAATTAGATAGATGGTTGTCACATGAACGGTGTGACTCAATTCGTTTTCAACTACAGGTATAAAGCAGTGCCACCCCCTTGCAGCCGTCACCCACCCAAATTAAGGTTTTTCCTGTGATTTATATCACCCCAATATGTACAAGTGGAGTTTAAAAAGGAGCAGAGATTATTCACAATGGTGACTATGATTCATTAACATGAAACTATGTTAGTACAGCAACATTTCTGGAAATACAAAATAAGAATTCAGTAATTAAACATGTAAACTAGGAGGCGGGGGCGACAAAAAACAAACAGGCCACCAAACAGCAAGTGTACCCAAATTGGTAAAATAGCGGTGAAAGGAAGAGTAAACGGACCTTGTTTGCATTCTTTTCCCATCCAACCTTCCATGCACGCTTTGTTTCCATATTGGTCACAAGTGTAATGACCAACAAAGTCGTTCCTTGGTCTGCAAAGTTTGTTGCACATGGCGCCATAGTAATTCTCATCACAACGGACTCTTATCTTGAATTCGAAGTGGGCAACATGCCCATTCAGCGGCAAGGGTGTCCACTGATCCTCGGGGTTTATCACACCAGCGTGGGTAACGCGATCAATCAAGAGATCGTCATCTAGGAATAAATGGTCTGTCAATTACACAGAATGTAATAATAATAATAATAATAATCTTCTATAAATTGATTAGATGTATGCACGTCATCTTTATTATCCACTTGACTTTAGACAAAACACCAAAACAGTACATCTTTACAACAATTTCAGATCCAGCGTCACATTTTGTGCAACGGTTTATTAACACAAACACAAAGCCAGACACACAACTGTGTGCGCGCATATTTGACATTAGGTTATCCGACAGGGTCACTTGACTTCTCATGACCCCGCGGCATCATTTGACGCCGCATTCAAGGTAAGGGGGGGTGCAGCCGAGGAAGTTTGCGCACCCCTGGGTTATCATATAAGCAGACATCTTTTAACCCAAGGGATGTACCGTATTTCCTCAATTGTAAGACGCACCATCGATTTGGCTCTTACAATTGAGAAAAATTACTTTTTCACTTATGTTTCAGGAGAGGTCCCATGTCAGCGCACAATGAAGCGGGCGGCGGCGGCAGGAGAGGTCCCACGTCTGCAGATGGTTCAAGATGGGTGTGCAGCAGCAGGACAGGTCCAAAGTCTGCAGGTGAATGAAGATAAGACAGCGGGCGTGCGGTGGGGCGACAGGAGATCATAATAGCAGGACAGCTGAGCAGGAGCAGAGCGGCATAGGGGAACGGCTTGGGAAATGCACACTTTAACCGGAAGTCAGACACCGGTCAACTTCCGGTGTTACAGTGTGCACCTTCCAAACCATTCCCCTACGCCGCTCTGCTCCTGCTATTATGATCTATTAGCCGCCTCCGCCACCGCACGCCCGCTGTCTTATCTTCATTCACCTACAGACTTGGGACCTGTCCTGCCGCCGCCACCGCACTCCCACCCGCTGTCCATCTTCAATGATCTGCAGACGTGGGACCTCTCCTGAAACATGTTAAAAAAAAAATAATACATCGATTCTAAGACGCACCCCGATTTCCGACATGTGAAAATCGAAAAAAAGGTGCGTCTTAGAATTGAGGAAATAGGGTATTTGCTTTTTCCCCCCCACATTTTCCCATAAGTTAGACAATAAATGTAACAAAAAATAGTAAGTAAACATTTTTCATTCCTGAACATGACAGAAATAAAATAATAATAATAATAAAAAATGGACCATGTTAACTAACCACTGCTGTGCAGGTCTGTTATGCTATAAATTGCAGGTCCCATTTAGCGCTGAAGGCATTAAAAAAAAACTACTTCTAATTGAATTCCATTTATCTCTTTAAAAAGTTAAAGACCAACCACACCCACACGCCGACAGCAACAAATCTTTTACTGGAGGCTCCATGGACTATTTCAAGTCTGCATTCCATGTTAAAAACGGTACAGGGGCATTTCCTAGTTAACAATAGGAACAGGATACAGACTGTACATTTCATTCCTGAAGTCGCACTATTCTATGTGCAGGGAAGAGTGAACAAAAACACTTGTCACAAACTTTAAAGTTTGCTTCAAAGTTTTGTTATCCTCTAAAAGATCAGAGTTGTAAGAGTACTGTATATTTTAATGTTTCTTTAATAAAACGCAAAAACATACCTTATAATCTATATTAAAGCAACGTGACGAAAATGCAGATTGATTTTTGCAGAGCAATATACAAAGCAGTAGTGACATTTGCTGTTCTCATCAACATCTATCTCATGAAACCATTGACTGGCATTTAAACCGGAGGACAGGGAGGGGGTGTCAGCTTGGAGCACACGGTTTTAAAGCCCCATCAATAGAAAATAAAGACAAGTGATTTAGTTAATGTGACCAACACAACCAGTGCTACAATCACTTAACCCAACCACTTACCAAGTGGCCAAGTAATATATACACACACATATCTAGTTCACAGCTGTGGAATAATTAGCACGGCCCCTTTAAGACTGTGCGCACTATCAGACAGTTGTTGTAAAACATTCAAGGCCGATTCTGTTGAAGTGGATGAGAGCACCAGCAAGGTGACAGCTTGATGAAGAAATTGGCAAACGGGGGAGAGAAAAAAAAATATACATAAATTAAAAAAAAAAAATAAAAAATAAAAAAAAAGGGACCAACAGCCACTAAACCTAGTCCATTGAAGCACTGGATGTATTTATGCTTTAAGAAATACATACACATTTATTCAGGCCGTTTTTGGGTTTATACAAATCACTTTATTATACCTCCAAAAAGCAGTACGGGTAAGTCCTCGCTAACCCACGTTTTCACTTTTACAACGAATGGCATATCCAACGGGACCCTATGGACCATTTTGACGCCTGAATGCGTTATCCAACGCTCACCGCCACTGATTAACATGGGACTCACTTTACAACGGTTTCACTATCCAACGCTACATCCAATGCTCCTTCCAGAACGGATTCCGTTGGATAACCGAGGACTGCCTGTATTTGGTAGGCAACCAAAATCAGTTGGAGAGCTTAAATCTTTTAGAATACTCAGATATAAGGAACGCCAAACTATTTTTCAACATTAATAGCTGTGATTCGGAGCGGTCCGTTACAAAAAAATAAAATAAAAAAAATTATACCACTTAAGCTCCATTACCAGCAGCTGTGGAACCAGAATCTAAAAAAAGGAATTTATATGAAGGGCCTAGTTGTATTACAGTTTATGGCACTAGTACAGTACAATAGTCCTCTTTGCAGAAGCTGCATTTCCTTCTAAACATTAGTAACAAGGCGATTCCACATATACAGAATTAAGAGGCACTGGTGGTTTTAAATTTGAATAGAGTCCTGCCTTTGCGGTTAGCAATCACAGCCAACCACGGTTTACCTGGACGGGCACACACACTAAAAAGAAGAGCCGAGTAGACTACAGTAGATTCAAATAAAGCAAAATGTGACATACCGATAGAAAATCCGAAATGTCACATTTTGCCAGCCTGATGTTTGAGAAGTTGGACATATGGACTAGAAAACGGCTTTATAAAAAGATACAGGCAAACACGAGTTCAGACAATGTCCTTCATCCTAAAACCACATAATAATAATAATAATAATAATAATAATAATAATAATAATAATAATACCCCCAACATGTCCATTCAAATGTGATTATCCCATCTTCCTTGGCGATGCCACAACATGTAATGTACGAACCCAAGTAAAGTAGGAGTAAAATATGACAAAAGGGAAAAATGTAGTTCACAGAAGAAGAATCTTGTAGACTGATCAAAGCAAACACAAGCAGGTATACTGTACTAGTCCCATGAAAGGCAACAATCTGTCAGGGCAATGAAAGTAGACCTAAAAGAAATTGCATTTTAAAAATGCATTCATCTGAGTCTCCCAATAGTACACAACTGCTCTACCAGATATAAACGGATCTACCTCCGCCTTATACCATCACAGCTTGTTTATTTCCCCATAAAAATGTTTTTAATCAACTTCTCTTCATGAAGATAAGTCTCTACAGTCAAAACAAACACTTTTATAACCTCCAAATTATTTTGTCGTGTCAACGCTACAGAACTCAGTTCCATAAAACAGTGCTAAAATCCACCTTGGTCTACAGATTAAAATATGGTAACAGTGCACAAAATTACAATATAGAACTAAAACACGCGCGTACACATACATAAAGCCAGGGCGTAATCTTTTAGATGCTGTAGACTTGCCGTCTGCATAGATTTATTAATGCATCAGTTGCTATTCAAAGGTTTGTGTATTGAAAATTGCTTTTATAGTTTGCCATTCTGTTTCCAGTTTTTGGAACAATATAATTCCAAACACTGACCTGAGCTGAACCAGGAGAACACAGCTAGTGCCAACCACTATGTTTCGTTAAACAAGCATATCAACCGGAAATAAAGACTGTGTACTCATTGTACAAGTGCTCATCAGTAACACTTACGTTTGGGAAGGTGTCCACTACCTCGATATTTACCACAGGGGCTGTGATGTACTGGGAATACTTCTCAAAAAAAAAGGACCACAACATTTATAAATGTAAAATGCGTTTGCCAGCTGCATCATCCACAATTTCATGATCTTTAAACACTGCAAGCCAGTGAAATCTGTTAGCGTTACATAGTTACAATCAATACCATTTGCTCAGCATCTTTTAGAAGTGCCTGATCGACAAGATCTCACTTTTAAACTTGGAGAAAAGACCATTGAAAAGTAGGCGCAGAGTGTCCTCTTTTCCGTGGCCTCGTGGTCTGTAAGCGGTTCACAGAATAAAATCCAAATCACCACATCTCTCCTCACTGTATCTCCAGTCTTCTACTGGAATAAAAGCATTGTAAGAAACACTGGCAAGTCTGTCTCGCCACCGTAGCGAAGTGTGTGGATGGCAACAAAGTCGATAATTAAGGACCGAATTTAAAAAAAAAAAAAAAATCCAACTGAAAGGTCATTTTCTTGTCCATTATCGTATATTAGGCATGTCAAACAAACGCGTACTCACCCGTTTTGGTTTCATTATCCCAGTCCCAAGCCTCCAATACCAATGTAAATGATCTCTGAAAGAAAAAGAAAGAAAAGTAAAAATTTAAGAAAATAAAACATGTTGTGAAGTGAAAACTCCTTTGCAGGAACCTAGGTGAATTTGCTTCGCGGAGACGGAATTAATGTCACGGAAGTGACGTCATTGTGGGCAAAAACAGGCATGCAGTCGTCGGGAGTCATTGTGGGCAAAAGAGGAGCTCGGCGCATGTGCAGCACCCGCTGGCGCTCTGCGCATTCGCAGCATCCATAGCTCGGCGCATACGCAGCAGCAGGTACGTGCGACGGGGACACACACACAGTTAGTATAAATATAGAAGTGCAACTAGCTAAAACGGGGTGTGTGCCGAGCATGCGCGTTCCAAGTCAAGCTTCTTTGCGTTGTCACTGAAATTGTGTTTTGATTTAATTAAAAACATCACCATCACAAATACAATTTCTGAGAGATAACAGTGACAAAAGACAAAGCAGTTTCACTTAAAATGCATGTGCTCAGCACACACACCCTTTTATTTTGCCATCGCCAAACACCAGAGAGACTATTTTACCTAGGAAAATAGGCAACACAAATACCCAAAGACTAGTAGAACAGGGATTTAATGGGCTGGGTACCAGGCAATTTCACACAGGCAATAACAATCCTGTAATTATACCCCACGGCATGATATTCGATGTGATCCAAAAATATTTAATCTATGTATGTCATAAATGTAGCAAACACATCTTCACAGGTTTGAATGTGAAATACTGAGAGGAGCAGCAGCAGCCTTGCAATTACAGTACAGTGTGTTAAAGTAGATCGTTTAATCCTCATGGTGCCAGAATGTCTTCCTCTTCTGGAAGCAAAAAAAAAAAAAAAATAGGACATGACTGAGGAAAACCACGGTCCCTGTGACATACACTGATCATACAGGCCCTGCAAGAAGGCACACGGATCATAGAGGCCCTGCAAGAAGGCACACGGATCATAGAGGCCCTGCAAGAAGGCACACGGATCATACAGGCCCTGCAAGAAGGCACACGGATCATACAGGCCCTGCAAGAAGGCACACGGATCATAGAGGCCCTGCAAGAAGGCACACGGATCATACAGGCCCTGCAAGAAGGCACACGGATCATACAGGCCCTGCAAGAAGGCACATCTTCTTTACCAAGTGCGGTTGAACACAATACACCTGACAGAATGGATCCAGTGTCATTCAGTGATTATCCCTCAGCGATCACCAGTCCAAAAACAAAACACTAGTTTACCAGAAACTAACATTTAACAGTAACAGATACAAAAAAAAAAAAAAAAAAAAAAAAAAAACATTTTTTCCTTTAAGCAGAAAGAATAAAAAGGGATTTTTTTTAACACACTTTAATATACAAGTATATTTTCACAGTTTCTATTGCAACCTCAAAATAAAAAAAATAAAGTATAAGAACTTCTTGTAAAACCTTCCCCATTTATTGTGTTTTTAATGAGAACCATGTGAAGGCCTCACACTGTGATAAGGAAACGTTATGGTCTTCCCAAAATGTGGCAAATGTTAGGAAAAGCACGCGAAATTACTCAAATGTACATCTTGTGTATATCTCCTTCCCCTCAATCCCACTTGCACAGCTCCCCCTCATTTGCGATGTAACCTGGGGGTTCATGTTATGATTAGGGTTGAGCAGAAGCCAAAAGTTAAGTTTAGACGCTGCCCAGCTATACCAGCGCTAACGTCAGAAAGGCAAAGTAAATCTGCACATACCAGAGGACTAGAGAATCTTCTAGTGAAAAGCAGAGATAAGAATACTCCACACACTAGTGTTTTTACAGTTTCAAGGCTTTAGGAATTGCAATTGGACATTATTTAAATTATATAATTAAAACACACACACCTTAGATTGTAAGCTCTCAGGGACAGGCATTTCCCATGTCTCATTTTGACCGCTGCACTTATTGTATTATAATTCCCTGTATTTTATGGTCTCTTTTGTAAATACATACAAACAGTATATAGCCATCCTTCATAGTTCCACAACTATTTAAAGCCGAGAATAAAAATATAAATAATTGCGTGCAATCATAAATTTGGGGGAGAAAGGGAAGAGGGTATTCAAAAGGAGTGGTTTGCAACACACACACACACACACAGAATTTAGTCCAATAATCGATTCACATATGTAGCAAGTAGGCCAGTGTGACATTGAACGCGCGTGCCCAAGGCTGCAATCAAAACAGTGACTCCTTCAAAAACACACAAGACCAGCTACGCAAGGATGCATCACATCAACTGAATTCTAACCTCACAAACCTATCTCCATGTTGATTACATTATGATTTGACAAATCACATATACATATTAGTACATCGCCCACCTCTGAACATTAGACAAATTATTACTCCTGTATTTTCAAACAGATGCGATTTCATAAAAAAACAGATTTGAATTCCATGTTCTTGTGGACATCACACCTGTGACAGGTGTAGGTTTGGCAGAAAACTAGATTGATGCTGCACATCAGCTGTGACACAATAGGGTCATTTAAGATCATAGAGCAATACTGTATTATGATTTGACCTGTTACAAGTTATTCACCCAAAAGTGCTTTACACTGAAACAGAGCAGTGATCTTAAATGTGAGAACCACAGTGGGCAATCATACAAATTGTCCATAAATATGCTGTGCGGCTTTGAAATTTTCTGTTTTCAATAATGTACAAATATACAAAGAGGCAGAGAAGTTAGTCTAAACATTTTCAATTTTTCAAATAAATTTTAAAGAAAAAAAAAACCTATGCAAAAGCATCATGCACGAAAAAAAAAAGCAGCCACTAAACAGTGTTCTCTCTCAAGGTTAAATAGTCATTCCTATTGATGTGTTTCCTTGCTCTAGTTTCTAACAGCTTGCAGTCTCCAAGTGAAGCTGGATCCCACCAGTATCATATAACATTGACTATTCCTGGCAACCCTTAGAAGAAAATGATGCTTTCATGTCATAGATGCTCAGTCTTTTTGGATTGCCTCATTTTAAACCTTTGGCAATTTCCAGATTCGAAGGTGTTTGACCCTAGAAAATTAGGGTCAATAAATTAAGCAACTAGATCAGTTCTAATTAGTTTTCTGTTTAGCTGGTAAAGCAACAAGTAGCATTTCAACAAATAAATATATTAAATAATTGGATCATTCAACAGCTCTTAAAACCAGATACATTTTATTTGTAACAGTACAATTTACCGTGCCAAAAAATATTTAGCCATCATCATTTTCAGACTTGTTCGTAACCATATAATTCACATTTTACGACAACATGCACAAAATCCAACAACATGAAAGTTGTAATCATCTCTTGACATGAACGCATATAGAAAGCACTGGCTGGAGAGCCATGGATTTTACACTTTACAGGCCCATGGATAGCTACTACTACTCATACTGCAAAGCGTTATGGGGCACAATGTTGGGAAGCAGAGCGGTGACTGACAGCTCTTCTGAACACGTTCTACATCAACAACTGTCCTTCAGTCCGAAATATAGCGCCAACAATGTATGCAGCACGTCACTTAATAGAACAAAAATGTAGAAGGCATATTCTTGCTACCGTCGCCCCATTCTATGCTCCAATCAATAGGGAAAATATCTGCTGGTTTGCAGGAGTGAGATATAGATACACACAAAACAGTGGGGGCGTGGGGGGGAAGAAACAGTTTGTGAACCCTAATGACAATTATGGCAATTCCATAGTATTGTCAGGATAACTGTCTTAAATCAAAACCAGGTTGTTTCTTAAATATCAAATAGGGTTTATATTAACCAAATGGCATGTCTTGAAACAAAAACGTGCGAATTAGACAAATTAGTATTTAGGAGTCAGGGTATGTGCAAAAGTAAGTAAACCCTGTTTTTATTTGTTAAAGTGGAGGGTAAATAGAATCAGGTGTTTAAATAATTAAAGTAGATCTTTCGGGGGAAGTTTGGGAGGCCGCACCCTATATAAAGATCAGAAACTTTGATTTTGGGCTTCACCATACAGGTGTGGAAACAAGTCATGCCATGACCAAAAGAAATCTCTGAGGACCTCAGAAAAGCAGTTATTGATGCTCAGTCTAGAAAGGGTTACAAACCGTTTAAGGATTTGGGGCTCCACCAATCCACCGTTAGTCTACAAATGGAGAAAGTTCTATACCACAGTCACTCTACCAAGGAGCCAAAATCTCTAAGAACAAATGAAGAAATAATCTAGGAAGTCACCGAACTCCAGAGTAACATCCAAGGATCTGCAGGCCACTCTCACCTTGGCTAATGTGAGTGCTCAGGACTCAACTGTCAGAAAAAGGACTAAACAAGAATGGTGTTCATGGAGGGATAGCCAGGATGAAACCACTGCTCACTAAAAAGAACATTGATGCCCGTCTCAAGTTTGCCAAAAAGAGCACATACATGATCCACAAGACTTCTGGAACAATGTTCTCTGGACAGACAACTCGGAAAAGTAGAACCTTCTGGCCTCAATGAGAAATGTTATATGGCAAAAACCAAACACTGCGTTCAAACAGAAGAGCCTCATTCCAACCGTTATGCATTGTGGTGGGAGTGTGATGGTTTGGGGCTGATTTGCTGCCTCGGGACCTGGGCGGCTTTCCATCATTGACACAACCATGAATTCTGCATTGTATCAAGATTCTAGAGGAGAATGTCAGGTCATTCCTGTCCGTGAGCTGAATCGAAAGTGGGTCATGCAGCAAGACAATGATCCCAAACATACAAGCAGATCTACAAAAAAGAATGGCTGCAGAAAAGGGGGTGCCACCAGGTACTGAATCTAAAAGGTTCACATAATGTACTTTTTCACACATGGATATGGAGTCATTTATGGATAAAGAATGTTGACAGAGCAGGTTATCTTTAGTATTACGACTTACATTTTAATCTAACATTTTAGGTTTGAAATATGTGAAAATCCTAGGTGGTTTACAAACTCTCGCCACGGTCTATAGATACACCCTCTCCACCAGTGATGCCAGATAAAATACTGGGGAAAGGGGATGGTTGTCTGGCACACCAGAGTGTCCAGGGAGATCCTGTGGCTGGAGATGTGCGTGTTTTGACCCCCCCCCCACCCCCCAAGAAAAATAAATAAAAAAGTTGTTAAATATGGTGGCGGGCTAGAAACATAGCTGCTCCGTCATCAGGTGACAGACAGCCTTTTCATTGGCTGCCGGAGCGACCCTCGGGAGCCATGTAGTTCCCCAGTTTGTCCTGTGGGCCTCTGCTCCCCACACCCCTCGGGAGGGATTCCCGGATGTTGGGGGACCACTGATGAGCTCTGGGGATACTACGGTTCAGAAAATAAATAAATAAAAATAAACCCACCACAGGACTGCGGCTTTAAAGCAGCTGTTCAAGCTGCCGTTTTTTTGTTCGTTTCTCCCCCCCCCCCCCCCCTCGCCCCCCATTTAATATGTGCATCAATACAATCCACACAATGATAAGCAATTAGCAAAGTTGCCGATCTCTCCATTCTCCTGTGATCGAGTCGCGACAATTCAGCTCGGGGGTTCACTAAATGGCTGTCAGTACAGCAGAGGACCAAAAGATGCAGAGTTCTGTGGGGAAGATCATGTGACCAGGATGTCCCTAGATACACTGGATATATTGGTGCACTGCTAGAGAGAGGGTAGGGCTCAAAAAAGGGTATGTGACTTTGTAAATGGTTGCTATAGAAACAAAAAAACTTGTTACATTATAATTACATAAAATATGTCAGTAGTTTAAAAAAAATGGTATAAGTATTTATCATACTACAGAACTGATTTTATTTATAATACAAAAATAAAAATGCTGGCTCTTGAGCTCAAACAAACATTGGAAAGCAGATCTTTGAATTTAAGAAATTTTTCTCCCCCTTCATTTACAGGGGCAAACCCCCGTCTCCTCTAGTTGAATGTGGCAATGCATGCTGCATGTACTGAGCATCTGAGAAGTACCACACGTGCCATATTTTATTGTCCTGAGTCATTAGCAGACCAAAGCAAGCCGCACGCTTGGCTCTTTAAACCAAAAGGAAAGGTGCAGCTCCAGCTGTCAGGAGATTTGGGAGACGAGCCAGAACACGAGTGTCTCATATTTGCAAAAGTACAATGTAAATTATGGGACTCAACAAGGTTCTCTTGCCGTCACTCTGTTTACCATTACAGTGCAGTGAACAGGGGGGGTGGGGGGGGGTGTTAGCTTTAAAGCAGCAGCAGCAGCAGCCACAAGAGAAGTGTACTTCTTGCTGGGGAGTTAACTTGCTTTAATACTGCATTACAGTACATATACACAGGAATGAAGGTAAAAACGGATCCCCAATTTCCCATTCCCAAAGTAATAGTTGCAGGAGAGGCAAAACATTTCATATTTTGTAGACCAAATATCCACAAAGGACTTACACTAATGCATTATTTTTTATTTATTATTACGTTTTACTTCGTAATACATATATGAATTCAGCGGTTCTCTGAAGAACTGGGAGGGGGAGTCCAATGTTGTTGATAGTATCGATGGTAAAGTGGAGTTCTGAAAACCTAAATGCTGCACGTGTAGATATCACTATTGCTACAAATAGACGCCTCTGATGACATTATCCAGAAGTGTGATTTTAAGATGCAACTGTGGCCCTCAAAACATTTCCACCATCCGAAATGGCTCTTGTAAAGTACAGTACCAGTGGCCTAAAAACATGGAGCGTTCCAGAGATTATCCTTAACATGTTGCTGAAAAGGCTCCCTACTGGCAGGCTCACTAGTGGCCACTATAAAAATTAGTCCTGCTGTTAAAGTTCATTATAGGGTTTGCTACAAAATATACTGTAATAAAAAAAAGGTATAAGATTATCCCAAGAGATCCAAACTGATCCTATTACAGTTCTCAAGTAACAAAAATTAGGCACAAGCAAAAACAAAAATGTAAAAAAGTATATATGGGTTTTAAAGTATTTCAGATATTTCCAAAAGAAATAGACCCATTCAATGATAAAAAAAAAAGAGCAGATATAAAAACCAGTTGTGCATGTAAACACGGTATCAAAAATAAAGTTGTCGGATAAAATAGACATTTTAACAAATATTCGTTTTTAGGTTTCTGTATTTTCCATCAGAAGACCCAGCATACTAAATGTCAATGTTTTAGCATTGTATGATACAATTTCTTACCAAACACTTCCCTGTTTTAAAGGAGGTGCAGGTTCATACCAGCTGGCCAACATTTTATTCCAATACATAAAACGGATCTCAAAAAGTAATTTTCTAGGAGATCAGCAATCATGCTTATTCAGACCCAAAAAAAAACACACACACACACACACACACACACACACACACACACAACTTAGCCCTCGCTTCTCTAAAATGCTACTTCATAAAAATAAACACTACTGAAAAAATAAGGTTCAGTCCCCGCTGGCGCTGAGCACGCTCATGCTTGGAGCGCTCTGTCACTTACACGCGCATTGAGCGCGCTGGAAAGTCAGATTTTTTTTGTTTACATAAGCGCGTGTGCTCTATATCTATGCTCTATACAGGCATACCCCGGTTTAAGTACACTCACTTTAAGTACACTCGCGAGTAAGTACATCTCGCTCAATAGGCAAACGGCAGCTCACGCATGCGCCAGTCAGCACGTCCTGAACAGCAATACCGGCTCCCTACCTGTACCGAAGCTGGGCACAAGCGGGGAGACTGTAGAGCCTGTTACAAATGCTTTATTTACATCAGTTATGCACGTATATAACGATTGCAGTACAGTACATGCATCAATAAGTGGGGAAAAGGTAGTGCTTCACTTTAAGTACATTTTCGCTTTACATACATGCTCCGGTCCCATTGCGTACGTTAATGTGGGTTATGCCTGTATGTAAGTAACCGCGGCAAGCGCTGCCTGCTCAGCGCTAGAAAGGACACAGCCCAATAGGTGATCTCAATTCTTAAAGATGCAATACCCTCACATTTTTAAAGCGTAGCCCCCGCCATTCGTGAATCTACCTTGCCACTCTAAAGCCGCTTACTGCCAGGGATAGAATGAGTGGAATTTTAAAAGTGTTTATGTCGGAGTGATGTTACCATCCTCACTTGGGAGGAAGTGTCACTAGAACAGAAGCTGCCAACTTTTTTTGGGTTAAGAAACCCTGCAGAACCCCAACCCTCTCCAATAGTGCATCTGAGATCAGATGTATTGTAAAATCCTTCTGTATTTGGTACCATTTTCAAATTACTTGGGCCTCCCTAGAGGGTTCCCTGCAATGTTGAAGGGTTCCTAGGAACCCTGGTTGAAGAACACTGCACTAGACTGCGGCAAGCTAGGGATTTGGGAAAAGAAAATAGCCAGCCAGTCTGATACAATGACTATCCTTAAAAATAAAATATTGTTTTCTTTTAATAAATAAAATAAATAAAAACACTAGATTGAGATTCTTTAGGGAAAACAAATGTAGAGTAGTACTTGGTTAGAAACACTTTTTTTAATAAAAAGTATTTAGTTTCATATTGATTTGAATAAACTTTCACATTTATAAAAATGTTTTACCATGAAGTAATACATTGAGAGAGTTACCTCTCGTTTTCAAGTATGTCCTGGGACCTACATCAGTGGAAAAATACATAAAAAAGGAAAACTACCATTGAAAACAATTAAACACATAAAAATATAAAAAGTAATGGCCCAAAACCACAGAACAACTCAGGCAGAACAACCATATTTAGAAGGGCGCAAGAAAAGAAACAATTTTAATGGCAGATTAAATGTCTGTATACTGAATAACCAGATAGTGGACAATCAATCCACTTCACTAGTTAATCTAGATTCCTGGCATGTGAGAAAGAAGTGCCCTTACACTTCACATCTCATGCTCATCGCACCAAAACACACACTTTGGCTAACCATTAAAGAAGCAGTAAAAAACATCCATTGCAGGTTTACATAAGTCGATGAGGTCAAATGCCTTTAGGTTGGCCCCTGGAACATGCATATATCAACATAGGGACATAATTTAGCCCATCTGAAGCAGGGAGCCACTAAGGAAACTGCTACATAGGGAGAGCACATTTTGTCGGATTCATTGTAGTCCGTTTTCTTTAACGAATATTAGTGTGTCACATATCCAGCTACAGTATATACACGGTTTTGGAAACCTCACAAGGCTCTTCTCCAGATTTAGTGCCACCAAAGCCGAAACTTTATTTCATGTAAATTCTCTCTTACAGTATAGTGTGCGGAAAGCGCGGAAAGAATTTTACAGACAGTCCCCCAGATGACTTTACAGTCTATGATTTTGGGGCCTGAGGCACAGGGAGATAGTGACTTGTCCAAGGTGACCCCAATTCAAAATCCGTGTCTTTACTCACTGAGCCGCTCCTCCCGTATGAATTTTACTTTTCCGGTGCTTCATACAGAATATATTTTCGTATTTAATACAATAAAAGCGTCCCCACCCCCCTTCCTAAATGAGATGAGCACCCCCCCTACTCCCCTGAAAACAATATTCAGGCATGGTGTGCAGCAAATATTTTAAAAAGATATTAACTTGACCTAACAAAGTATGGGCTCTCTATTTAAGTGGCTGAGCTGAACTTTATCACAATCACATTTTGTCCATCAGCATAATACTGTGATCATACTAGATAGTATGCTGCAATACGGAACCATGCCTGGATGTTATGAAATTCCAAATACATGCTTAAAAATAGAATTCCAGGTCAGCAACTGTGTTTGTAAATAGTTATCAGTAAAGCAAGGCCAGCACTGTTAGGCTAACTTGGCTGTGTGTAACATCAAAGTGTAACATTTAAGTGTGTGGAGTTAATCTTGGAGTTATAATCTCTGGATGTTTTCTTTCTATATCTTTAATCATGCATGCATTCTGAATATCTGGACCAACATTCTGACTTGTTTCTTCAAACAGGTATGTTTGAGCTGAATTCTACCATAAAATGCTACAGATTTTAAAATGCATTATAAATTGGTATGTTTCCTTCAATCAATTTGCAGCCTCCCTGTCATCTCTTCCCCTGTAAATGGTGTCAACCTTTTCATTTAACACTGACTAACCGAAAACTCACCCCACAAATCAAGCATCCCAATAGCCTGCACTCATGGCGATTGTCCCACAGTCACTTATACCACCCATTGAGGCCAAGCACACCCATCTACAGCACTTATTCCCTCACCTGCTGTCTCTAATTTTCCACTCAAACCTCTTAGATTGTAAGGTCTTCGGGCAGGAATTTCCTTTCCTATTGTCTGATTTTGTTGAAGTTATTGTATTTTAAAAAATTCCCTGTACTGTATTCTTTGTGAAGCGCTGAGTACACTTTTGGCGCTATATAAAAAGACATACTACACAACTCACAGATGTAAAGTTCCATTTGCCACCTGCTTTCTACTACATTGGGGAACAAAACAAAACACACTGCATCACATAAAAGCAGCAATCCTACCTTTTCATAGATCTGTTTTGAATATTTTAACAAATACATTTTAAACAGAGGATCAGTTCCCATGTTTTACAGTTTTAGTTGCTGGTGTTTTAGCTCCAATTTGTGAATTCAAAATGGTCACCAAACCCAGTGGCCCCAATAGGAAGATGCAACAGAGACCGTTCTGGCTTCCTATTGGATGCCTGCGGGTACCATCTTTAAAACCCCCAAAAATGCAAACTGGAAATTAAAACCAAGTATTTCAGGAACTAAGAAATCGGTGGGTACCTGCAGCTAAAACCAGCTGCAGAGGATCCACAAGGTCAAAGTCTGAATAAAAATAAAACAAAATAAAAAATGGGCAGTGTGGCTGTTTTACTGTTTGAAGTGGACAAAAAAAAAAAAAAAAAAAAACACACATCTACACATACTTCATGATGGCCCATTTTCCTCAGAGTAAAAAAGGCCAACTGTTAGCCAGCATTGGTACCAGGGCACACTTGTCTGTGCACAGTATGATAGGCAAAGATTGCAAACAGCAATCTCATGAAGTACCTCCCTCACCCACCTTGTGTCACCTCTCACACTGTTCTGCACTTCAGTCTCCTGTCTGCTTTTTGATTCACTAGAGTCGGGTGCCAGATTAAAACCCTTTGAGCCACAGAATGCCCTTCAGTTGGTGGGTGTGTGTGTAAACTATTTTTAGGGCCGCTGTAAAATAGCCATCCCGTGATAAGAAGTTGGGCACAGGAGCATTCTGAAAAACGGCAGCACCAATGCACTTTTCTTGCATTCTCATTGTATTGTATGTCTTTATTTATATAGCATGCATCCAGGGTAGGAAGGGAGCGATGGTATCAGGCACACCCAAAAAAGAAAAAAGAAAAAAAGGGGAATAATGGTGCAGCAAGTAAACACAGAATGTGGATCTATGACAAATCTTGGCTCTAATAAAATGCCTACTTACAACAAGTAGGTATTAAAACAGCAAATATTGATGTTGAAACAAGAGGTGGTTCGTGGAGACTTCCACTCGAAGTAACAGGTCGGTGTTACAGCAGCATATACTGGTGTTGAAATGGGAGATGGTTCATGCAAGCTTCCACTCGCAGTCAGTATCATGCAAAACAGGGAGAGGCCATAGTGTAGATCATAAAAACGTAAGTTTTATATTTAAAAGCACATAAGACATGTACTCACATTGTGTACATAGAACAAAATCCCATAAGATTTTACTTGAGGCAGTAGGTCAGCAAACGCGGTGTTAGAGCTGCAGCCACTTCAAAGTCCCTCCACGAGAGTGCCCCCCGCCGGATGCTTACAGTTTCACTGGAATTGGTCCTACATGAACATTGTGTTGATGCTCATCAGCTTGCCAAACCTAGCATCTGCAACAGTTTATCTGTGCAGAGAAGCTGCGAGGGGGAGGAGAGCTCAGAGGGGGAGGAGAGCTCAGAGGGGGAGGAGAGCTCAGAGGGGGAGGAGAGCTCAGAGGGGGAGGAGAGCTCAGAGGGGGAGGAGAGCTCACCGGATGTCAGCTGTTTCTGAGTTCCCGGCCAGGGATCAGCTCCCTTCAATGCTCCCCCACAGCAACAGAGCTCTCCTCCCCCTCTGAGCTCTCCTCCCCCTCTGAGCTCTCCTCCCCCTCGCAGCTTCTCTGCACAGATAAACTGTTGCAGATGCTAGGTTTGGCAAGCTGATGAGCATCAACACAATATTCATGTAGGACCAATTCCAGTGAAACTGTAAGCATCCGGCGGGGGGCACTCTCGTGGAGGGACTTTGAAGTGGCTGCAGCTCTAACACCGCGTTTGCTGACCTACTGCCTCAAGTAAAATCTTATGGGATTTTGTTCTATGTACACAATGTGAGTACATGTCTTATGTGCTTTTAAATATAAAACTTACGTTTTTATGATCTACACTATGGCCTCTCCCTGTTTTGCATGACCCTGACTGCGAGTGGAAGCCTGCATGAACCATCTCCCATTTCAACACCAGTATATGCTGCTGTAACACCGACCTGTTACTTCGAGTGGAAGTCTCCACGAACCACCTCTTGTTTCAACATTAATATTTGCTGTTTTAATACCTACTTGTTGTAAGTAGGCATTTTATTAGAGTCAAGATTTGTCATAGATCCACATTCTGTGTTTATTTGCTGCACCATTATTCCCCTTTTTTCTTTTTTGGGTGTTCCTGATACCATCGCTCCCTTCCTACCCTGGACCATACTACTTGTAAGGGAATCAGTACACATTCCCTGTGAAGGTTGAGAATCTTTTTAGTTACACCCTATAATCCACTTTTATACATATATTTTTGCACTAGCACTGTTGTTTAGCACCGTTCCAAGTCACTGGGTTCCGATATTTATTTATATAGCGCCATTAATGTACATAGCGCTTCACAGTAGTAATACACGTGGTAATAAAATAAATAACAGAGCATGGGAATAAGTGCTTTAGACATAAAAGTAGAAGAGAGAACTGGCGCGCAATCCAATGAAGTGGGTCCCAGGGTGAAGGAAAATACTTTATTGATAAAATTCCATATAACAAACGGAGGAGAGCACCCTCCTACGCGAAAATAAAGAAAGAAAATAAGAAACACAGGTAGGGTATAAAAAGAACTGTTTGTGAGCTATTGCCATACTCCTTGATAAAGTGTACAACCGTACACGAAACGCGTAGGAGGGTGCTCTCCTCCGTTTGTTATATGGAATTTTATCAACAAAGTATTTTCCTTCACCCTGGGACCCACTTCATTGGATTGTGTGCCAGTTTTCTCTTCTACAGTTGACTACCACCACCTGGCTGCACATCCCACAGGACTTTGGAACAAGGCGGTATGTGAGTATTTTTTATTCTGTTGGAGGGGACCATCCCTTTGAGGAGTCACAGGGGCCTCATCATTTACCCCAACCTCAGGGATTATTTGGCCCCACAGAGACGGTTATTTCTCAGCCATATTCCATTTTGCCATATTCCATTTTGGCAAATTCCATTTTGCCAAATTCCATTATGATCTAGCACTGGAGCGCAGTTGTCACTACAATTTCTATTAGACATAAAAGTAACATTAAGGAAGAGGAGTCCCTGCACTGAGGAGCTTACACAGTCCAATTGGTAGGTAGGGAGAACGTACAGAGACAGGAGGAGGGAGTTCTGGTAAGTGCGTCTGCAGGGGGCCAAGCTTTATGTATCGTGTTCAGAATATCCACAGTGCTATTCATATGCTTCTTTAAGCAAGTGTGTCTTAAGGTGGGTCTTAAAGGTGGATAGAGAGGGTGCTAGTCGGGCACTGAGGGGAAGGGCATTCCAGAAGTGTGGGGCAGTCAGTGAAAAGATTTAAGGCGGGAGAGGGCTTTAGATACAAAAGGGGGTAGAAAGAAGACATCCTTGAGAAGAACGCAAGAGTCTGGATGGTGCATAACGAGAAATTAGGGCTGAGATGTAAGGAGGGGCAGAAGAGTGCAAAAGCTTTAAAAGTGAGGAGAAGAATGGAGTGTGAGATGCGGGATTTGATCGGAAGCCAGGAGAAGGATTTCACGAGGGGAGATGCTGAGACAGATCTAGAAAAGAGTAGAGTGATTCTGGCAGCAGCGTTTAGGATAGATTGTAGGGGAGACAGGAAGGCCGGACAGCAGGAGGTTACAGTAATCAAGACGGGAGAGAATGAGGGCCTGAGTCAGAGTTTTAGCAGTCAAGCAACAGAGGAAAGGGCATATCTTCTCATCCTTTCATCAAATCACCAGAAACACAATGCTATCCCAGGTGGGTTTGACAAGACAAACTGAACGCACCTCTAGGCACATAGAAATGATCCTAAAAATTGCAATCCTTCATCTTTTGAATTTTATTTTAAAACCCAATTTAACCTTTTTGAATAGATTTGCTATGGAAGATAATTTGACTTGCAGATGCTTATAAAAACAGTGTATGTACATAGACATATTTCCCCACTGGCTAATCTAGGTTCCTGGCATGTGAGAGACAAACACAAACTATGTTTTCCCAGCATTTTCTTATTTTCAGAATGATCGTCAAAAATATAATTGTTACAATTCAAAGCCATCCCTGCTTAAGCAGTAATTAATACTGGCAATAACATTGCACTTCTCTCCTCCTCCCCCCCCCCCCCCCCAAGCTCCATGTAGCATGAACGTAGCCATGTCCTTTGGGCGTATAGAGCTGCGCATCATTATAATTTCAAGCAAATTGGAGAGTCAAAAGGGAATTAAAGTGGCCATGTAACGGTGCACTATAAATTACTGCTCCAGAGCAGAACATCTGCATGCATTTCATTCTCAGAAACAGCATGAACTCAGCAATACATTAAATTATACTAAATGTGTCATTTTCCCACAAATTTGGGGGGGCGGGAGGGGAAATAAAGCATACAACTCCATTTACACTCCTTTGGCAAAAACTAAGCTCCAAAATTGACAGAATCAAGAAATAAGACATTGGAAGTGGGGTTTCTAGAACTACTCTCAAAAACGGCTCATTGGAGGGAATTTACTTTGTCTATACCAGTGTTTCCCAACTCCAGTCCTCAGGGAACCCCGACAGGTCAGGTCAGGTCTTAAGGATATCCCTGCTCCAGCACAGGTGGGTCAGTCAAAATGACCAAGCTGCCGATTGACCCACCTGTGCTGAAGCAGGGATATCCTTAAGACCCAACTTGTTGGGGTTCCCTGAGGACTGGAGTTGGGAAACACTGGTCTATACCGACGGCAACTCCCTGAATTAACTTTATAAAACCAACTTCTCTGCTGCTCCCCTCTGCAGGTCATTACTGGCATAAAGTTATAGCAGCAATGCTGGCTGCTGAGTTTTTTTTTTCTCCCCCTCTTTGGGAGAAGATATGTTCTGGACAATTAAAAATGGCCACCAAAACAGCAACATTGGACATTAGAGCCGTCTATTGGATTTCCATGGGCACCATCTTTGAGAATCCAGGAAGTACACTGGTACTGACAACCAAGCGTCGTGAGGCTGAAGGTCCTCAAAGCTTTAAAAGCTTTAAGAGAGGCACACGTTTTGCCTGGGCTTGCCGCTTTAAAGTCTTGGTTCTTCAGCCACAAAAAGCTCTCCACATCTCCAAATACTGCCCAAGTCGTCTTCACCTACGGAATGCTCTACTTCACAACTAAACCACCCCACCTCCCCTTCACACATGGAAAGGATCCCCAATGGGAAGCGTGGCAAAACATCTAAAAAAACAACCAGCTCATGTGACAGTCAATTCCCACAGGGAATTAAAAAAACTACTACTTGGCACAAGCTGAGCAGTAACACAACCTTCAAAACTACTATATAAAAAAAAAAAAAAAAAAAAAAAAAAAACCTTCCTTCCACACTCCACCCTTTCCTTGCAGATAGCAAGCTCTGTGTCAGGAGTCATCCTGGGGGGGTGGAGAAAAAAAATAAAACATTTTTCATGGCGTGTGTTACATGATTTAAAAACAGGATAGCAGTTCTAAAAAACCTGCCAGCTCACTGTAAGATGAAGCTTCGAGTTGACCCTCTGGCTATGTTGCAGTGGAATAAGAAATGAGGCACACGACAACTTCATCAGTCCTGTAAAACAGCAAGACGTACCTTTTAAAAAATAGACCAAAATGTAATATCACAATTTGATCTAGATTTTCAAAAAGTCAGTCATGATATTCAAGGCAGAGAACACATAGATTAGATCCTATTCTTTTAAACACCCCCCTATCCCCCCCCCCACACCCCTTAGACATACATATAAAATGGGGGAGGGGGGTGAGAGGGGGTCACAATTATTATTTCACAACTCCCCACAAATGGAGAACACCGTTAAAAAAAAAAAAAAAAAAAAAAAATTACATATGTTTTTTTTTTATTTTAGCAGGGAGTCTCCCAAGCTCAACCCCGTTCATGTCAGCTCCGTGCCACCCTGCTGTAGGAGATCCTTATCTCTATAGTTGGTAAGACTTGGAGCTTGGGTGGCGCCTTTAAAATGTATACATGCATACCCCGGTTTAAGGACACTCACTTTAAGTACACTCGCGAGTAAGGACATATCGCCCAATAGGAAAACAGCAGCTCACGCATGCGCCTGTCAGCACGTCCTGAACAGCAATACTGGCTCCCTACCTGTACCGAAGCTGTGCGCAAGCGGGGAGACTATAGAGCCTGTTACACATGCGTTATTTACATCAGTTATGCACGTATATGACGATTGCAGTACAGCACATGCATCGATAAGTGGGAATAAGGGAGTGCTTCACTTTAAGTACATTTTCGCTTTACATACATGCTCCGGTCCCATTGCGTACGTTAATGCGGGGTATGCCTGTAGTGTGCCAAAAACATTGTACAGCTAGAATAGTCAGGACTTTCTCCCCTCTCCTCCCACACCACAATTGTAACTTCCCAATGTAGAATATTAAACAAACCAAATGTATTTATTTATTTTTGAAAGGGTATCAAGCACTCGCATGGTTATTTTTGCAGAACCTGCATTATTAAAAAAAAAAAAAAAAGACTTCATTTAAAATCCCATGTAAATTGATCAAGATGCAGGAGCTATGCACAGATGGTAACTCATTAAAGAGGCAAAAGCACACATTTAGCTCTCAAATAATAATAAAAATAATAAAATAAACACACATTTTGCATATCATTAATGATCACACATGGCCAGGGATCATTGGACGTTGTTTATAAAAACTCTTACAAATCTTATCCCAGGTGAAACTTAAACAGGTGCTTAGTTTCTGAAGTGTCTGTCCACAGGACACATAATTGGTTACTTAAAAAGGACTAATTAGACTGTTTCTTAGCAACAGACTAGAAGCTCTGAATCAAGTATAACAGGCACTGTCATTTAGCCTTGGAACTCCACACTCATAATGGAAGATTTTGGAAGCCATTAGAGACAAGCACCAATTTTTAGCACTGTCCACCCGTGCAGAAACAGGGCTATCCTGAAAACCCGACCTGTTGGTGGCCCTTGAGCCCTGGGAGTTGGCTTTCCCTGACCCATTTACTCTTAAGTTGAAACTGGTGTTCTAACATTCTTTTATCAATTTTTATTGTAGGAGATCTCAGCAATATTTAGCATTTGTATCAGATTTTCTGCAGTTTCTTACTATTGTTCAACCGAAAACATCACACAATTAATTATTCGGCAATATGCGACAGGCAAGCCTCTGCGGTAATGCATATTTTTATTACAGATTCCAGAGTGTTTTTGGATAACTATGGATTCGATCTTACAAAAAACAAATACACGTTCTAAGCACAGAGGTCATGAACAAAATGACTTCTAAAACAGTCCAAATCAGAAAAGTGTTCACCGTGTACCAAAAAGGCTCTCTCCTTCTGCACAAAGAGGATGGTTTAAGCATTGACAGAAGGCCCGGTCCCTCCCATGGAGAGTTTCACCTTCTGCCTGTTCTGTAAGCTATGAAACAAGTGGCTGAATGCTGAGGGCCAACTCACTGAAAGGCTTTACATATATTTGTCAAGCCTGCAAAATGAAAAATCAGTTGGTGTACACACAGCAACTGTAATACTTGCAACATTGGCCTGGCTTAGTCACGCTCAATAGAATAATGTATTAAAAAGGTCTGGTGAATCAAATAAAAAATAAAATAAATAAAAGACTCCAAATTGCTTACTACCCATCAGCCATAATCTAATCCTGGGGAAGCCAACTCCAGTCAGTCATCAAGGGCCACCAACAGGTGAGGTTTTAAGGATACCCCTGCTTCAGCACAGGTGGCAAAGTCATTAACTGAGCCACTTGTGCTGAAGCAGGGATATCCTGGAAACCTGACCTGCTGGTGACCCTCGAGGACTGGAGTTGGCCGCCTCTGGACTAGACTAATCAAAACTAGTGGTATTCTGTCTTCTGCAAACATACTCTGAATTTAACAGCAACCAATACAAAATGACAGACCTGTATATATTTAAGCACATTAGAAACTCAACCGATGATACCAACTGCACCCCGAGGTGGCCCCACATGTTAAATAACAGAGATGAAAGCCATCTGTCAAACACCATAATACTGGCTCAACAGTTGCAGTGCAAATTCAACAATTTTAGTGTGATGGCTACGTGCAAATATATATCAAGCATAAATAATGATAGACATAATAATAAATGGTCGGTACACATTAAGTCAGACTTAATACAGTAGTACAATCCCATGAACAATGGGAAGGACCAGTGGCAAATCTAGGATTTCAGCATACACCATTGTCACCCAAGTAATGAATTCAGCGGGGACCTCAAAAATGTACATTCCTAGGCAGGCACTAGTTTACAGTATTAAATCAGTTGGAGGTGAAAGAACACACACACACACAATCCAGAACCAACATCCTTTCACCTATACGGCAATAGCCGAGCAGGGGCTCCCTTTCCCTCCCACCCTCCTCCCTCACTAGGTATAAACCAAATGGTAGACTGAAAGTTTCCGACACTAGACTTAAAAGAACAGTATTGTATACGAAAATAATGGTGGAAAGGGCAGTGTCTCTCCAAGGTAGGAAGAAACACTATGCCAACAGCTCTACCTGCAAATCAATACGATGACCCAAATACAAATGCTGACTGTGGGTAATTCTATATGGTCTGAAACATCCAATGACTTGAATGGGGGTTTCAGCAATTGGTAGCTTCCGTCAATGTATAATGACCCCTTAATGGAACACGTAATTTTTAGTTCCAGAATTTTTTTTTTTTAATGGAGTGATCACTGAACAAGAGTCAATACATAAAAGTACTATGGTATAATTTTTTTTCTTCTCTGGCAAAGTTACAAAAATAAATGTATACACGAGATAAAAGAAACCCGCTATTTTGTGCATTGGCAAGCAATGTTCAAGCAACAGCAGATTCTAAAAAAAAAAAAAAAAACGAACGATTGTGTGTTCTAGCTATAATGGATGTGATGCTTTTATCCATTGTTTGTCACGCATGCACATCATTCGTCTTCTAAATATGACACTTGAGCCGTCTCCAACAGTGGGAGGCATGTCCACTGAAACCTATACGCATGAAACAGAGTATGGAGAACTTTCAAAAAGGGAGGAACGAAAGCTTCCCCAAGAGCACATTTTATTAGCATTTGCAGCTCGGTTTCATAGTCTTTACTTTAAAATCTTCTGCGTCTAACAGTAGGAACACAATCTCCTTGTATCACATACTCAATGTCCCCAACCCAACAGCGCACAAATGTTTAACTTGGAGGAAAACAAAATTCTGATCATACCTAGATACCGTAAAAGGTTAGTAGCATGCCTGCAGCTGCACAAAAGTACACATATAGTGACACTCTTAATGATAGTTTTCATTTATAGGATCCTTGAAGCACACTAAAGACTTCAAAACAATGTAAAGCGCTGAAAAGGTCTCTTGCAAATTAAATATCTGTCCAACATGCAGTTAAGAGCGCACGTTAGTTGAAACCAAGACATTCTCAGCAACACAAGGCAAATTCAGGAGTGGATTTTTCTAAAGCAGTAAAGGAGGCGAGTGATCCTACAGCACAGTACACCTGTCTCTGTCAAAGGGGAAAGGGTGTGTGCATGGAGATTTTGGGGGTGGGGGGGGAGGAGAAGAGAGAAGGGTGAAGACTTGTTATACGAGACTGGTGAAGACTCATGTTTAATGCACTTTAATCTCACACAGAGCCAGTACTACTGACATGCCTCAGACTCACACTCAGATTGGGTTTCCAACAGTTAGAAGAGATCAGGAGACTCGTCAGTTCTACGTACGGTAATGCACATGCTCGCCTGGAATGGCATCTGTGCATACACAGTTTTACATTCTAAATGTAAAAGTTGTCGAGAGAGATATATAGATGTATATACACACACACTTTTTTTATATACACATAACTGCATGCGTTAGTAAATAAAACTTCAGTTAGAACGAAGTAGAAAAGATACAAACAGTGTTTACTTTTGATAAATGAATGTAGACACCCATTGTGTCTCATTCAATCCATCACCAGTCATTTTACAATATTACAGGGTTATTTGACAAGACCAAATCTTTTGCATTTAAAAAAAAATATTTATACCACAGCTTTCATATTTAATTTTCTGGGCATCCTGGTGCAGTGTTTGCACCCCCATTACCTCAGTTAAGCAGCCATTCTGCACCCAGTTTCACACTCGAGAACCGAAAAATGACATTTTCTTACAATAGAAACTCACGGCTCGCACATTTGGTTAACAACAAATTCTTACATATAACTCATCGAACCAGTGCAGGAGACCCCAAAAATTATCGTTGCGAGCCTTATCTGTGCGGTCAGAAATTCACCAAGCACAATTTAACCCATTGGTTGCCTGGGGGTCCCGCAATGCTGGACAAGCTGACAGCCAAAGGGGTTAGACACCAGCCATTAAAACTACCCTTAAGCAGAACTTGTGCAAATATTCATGTCTATTTTGACCCCACTAGCACACATTGCACGACTACACAACCAGCACGCACAAACCCCCGCCCTGCCACCAGCCTCTATTTACTGGGCTTGAGGCTGCCTCCAGCTGGCACGAGCCCAACTATGCAACACGCCTCCAAGGTAACAGGGCAGCCCTCCAGCCCCCACAGACCCCAGCAAGCGCTGGCTGACTAGATGAAACGCTGTGTCAAGCCACCTGTAGCCATGAAAAAGCAGTTCCTGGGTCCCCAAGCAAAAAAAAAAAAAAAAAAGGACACCTGGGGACAACAAGCTTGTCAAATATTTCTAATAGATCTAGCATGAGAAGTTTCATATGGGAATTAAAAGATGAATTGTAGCACGGAGTCCCCACGGCTCTTACACAAACACAGACAACCTAGTCACATCAACTACTTGGTCTCCATAGCATTGTAGTACTTGAAGGGGATAAATAGCACTGAAAGGGCATCATTTTTATTCTGTTCTTTATGAACTGGGCACATGTAAAAAAAAAAAAAAAAAAAAAAAACAGTAAAGCAGGGGTCCAATACAACCCTGACAAAATGAGCTCTAGCAATTCAACGTATGCAGCTTGCTCCAGTCTGATCTACAAGCCTGTGTTACTAGATACCCAAAGGCTTCGTATTCATGCGAGCACAACTACTACATCAAATGTCCTTTTAAAAACGCCGATCCTCCACCTACCCCAAACACAAAAGCGAGGGTGTGTGTATATAACAAGCACAAACACCAGCACAAAAAAACACAAATACAACCCAGAAGCATCCATGAGAAGGCATCAAGAACCGATCCCCGACGTACAATAATATAAAAAAGCCAGCAGATTAAATAAAGAGATCTCATATGAGCAGCAAGTCAAGTGAGAAGATATGGATAGGACAGATCAACCTACCGGCCAGGCGAACTGGAAAGGGATAACAACTCTGCCACCTTCGTTGAGATGGTTTTTACCCTGGTGGCTATATTTGTTGCTCAAATAAAAAGTATTTCCACCGAGAACCGCAGTAGATCCAGAGCCGTAGTTGCACGGTCCAGTTGGGGTGATCTTGGCCTGGTACTCCTTCAAACAGACTTTCAAATAAGTGTCACACTCATCCCTGGTGCAGTCCGGGTTCTGGGAGCTTTTAATGTCATCACA
The DNA here is from genome assembly GCF_040206685.1 of Ascaphus truei. Classification (NCBI taxonomy): domain Eukaryota; kingdom Metazoa; phylum Chordata; class Amphibia; order Anura; family Ascaphidae; genus Ascaphus; species Ascaphus truei. The sequence goes on along the minus strand of NC_134491.1, from coordinate 54,211,169 downwards.
GCATCCCCCGTTGAACAATTCTCCGTTTACATTCTTCACGGCGTTCAGCTGCAGCTCAAAATAACCCGTGGACTGGGAAACCTAAAAATAAAGACATCAAGGAGGGGGAGAGAGAGAACCTCATCACTGCGGTGCCTGGGGAGAGGTAAAAGGGGGGCTGGGGGGGTGGGGAGAGGTAAAAGGGGGGGGGGGGTGGGGAGAGGTAAAAGGGGGGCTGGGGAGAGGTAAAAGGGGGGGGGCTGGGGAGAGGTAAAAGGGGGGGGGTGGGGAGAGGTAAAAGGGGGGGCTGGGGGGAGAGGTAAAAGGGGGGGCTGGGGGGAGAGGTAAAAGGGGGGGCTGGGGGGAGAGGTAAAAGGGGGGGGGTGGGGAGAGGTAAAAGGGGGGGCTGGGGGGAGAGGTAAAAGGGGGGCTGGGGGGAGAGGTAAAAGGGGGGCTGGGGGGAGAGGTAAAAGGGGGGCTGGGGGGAGAGGAAAGGGGGGCTGGGGGGAGAGGAAAGGGGGGCTGGGGGGAGAGGAAAGGTGGGCTGGGGGGAGAGGAAAGGTGGGCTGGGGGGAGAGGAAAGGTGGGCTGGGGGGAGAGGAAAGGGGGGAGAGGAAAGGGGGGCTGGGGGGAGAGGAAAGGGGGGAGAGGAAAGGGGGGCGAGAATCTGCAGGGGTGATCCATTCTTATGATCACAGGCCGCCCTCTTGGTGCAGGCAAAAAAAAATGTTTATTAAAATTGCTGATGGGAATTAAAGACGGATCGATTGCATGAGGTAAAAATGCAGCAGCCATCGGTGGGGTGGGGGAGATTGAACTACACCCAGATCGATGTTACTGCTAAGTACGTAGTTCAACGATGCAAAAAAAATAAAATAATATATATCGAACTTTTAGGTGTTTGTAATAGTGGTTCTTGGTTCCTACTTCCAATGCAAAATCTGGACTGTATATGTAAAATTATATATATAATTTTACACTTGATATATAATTGTGCGTGTATAATATTACATACAGTCCTGATTTTGCATTGCAAGTAGGAAGCAATTACCCATACTAATTTGCGGAGGTGCAAATGGGGGGGGGGGGGCAGTTTCATTGCAAAGTATTCCCAGCTATCCATATTAAAATCTCCCCCCCTCACCTCACAGTATAAGAGATATCCCGGGGTACGGGCGCCCGGGAGAAACGTGCAGGGAAGAGAGGTGCAGCGCACAGGGCAGGGAGAGGACCGTTAGCCCGGAGTTGTGTATATGGGAGATCCCTTACCTGGATCCAGAAAGTTAGCAACACCAAGCCAACCGCGGCTAGGTGGCCGCCGCTAAGCGCTATATCCGACATCGCCGGCGCTCTGTACAGGTGCAAAATCAGTAATCAGGACTGCGCGATAGCCATGCGCCGGTATCCAGCTCCCCGCACCCTGCAGCGCACACACACAACACGGCTCCCCTGCAGCGCACCGATGTGAGCGCGCGCTCCGCCAGCAGCTCCCAGCCCCACTCCTCAGCTCCCTGTGTCCTGCACCCAACATGTAGGTGCGAGACTGACAGCTTCATTAACCATTAGTAAGAGGCGCTGCGTCATTCATATTCATGAGGGGGCGCGGGCTGGGGGGCGTGACCGGCTTCATTGCACACATGGGGGGGGGGGGGGAGTGAGAGGCAGAGAGTGTAGTGGTGGAGGCAGGTTGTGTTCTTGCAAAGGGTTAATGTAATCTGCGGAGATCCTGTGTGCTTTCTGCTGTGATCCTGTGTGCTTTCTTCTGTTTCTAATCAATAATTCCCATGGATACATAACTACTATATATATATACAATACATATAATATATATATATGTATATATCTGTGTTCATATGTTTGTGTGTTGTGTTGTATATGGCTATATATCAATGTATAGAGATATACATATATTTATGTAGATACATCTATCGTTATATGTAATCCCTATGTAAATATACAAGAAATCAAAGATATGCAGCATATTACAACCTACCTCTACTTACCTACCCTGCAACTAGGTGACCCAGTTATGCCTACTTAAAGTTCAGATGAATATAATTATTTCATTTGTTAACCCCTTTTGTGCCAAAAGACCTGCAGAACATAGGAAGTCACTTGGCAGTGAAGAGTTAATTCACCGCTCTTTGATTGCACTTATATGGGAGAATTTTGTGTGTGTTGCAAATATGATTTGCATTTCCAATCCACTGAGCTCCCCCTTCTGCTTGAGAGGTGCAGAGCATGTACAGTCCAATGCACAGACCCATTTTATTACACGCACCTATTTAATGGACAAACTTAATACAAATATGCTATTGCCGATATTTTTTTGTATCCCCACACAAGTCATTGTACCTGTTTTAAAGTGGTAAACTTTAAGTAGATACGGCAGACCAAAAAACCCCATTACATACAAATACTTCGATTGTAAGCTCTCCGGGGCAGGGATTTCCTTTCCTATTGTCTGATTTTGTTTGTTGCACTTATTGTATTATAATTTCCTGTACTGTACTGTCTCTTTTGTAAAGCGCTGAGTACATTGTGGGTGCTGTATAAATAAAGATAACATACATGTGAAACACATGTTGTAGCAAGACATTATTCATCATTAATGTCTCTCTCAAACCTACAGGTAATTTGCAAGGAGGTTAGTCAGACCACCCTGTGCAACTTCGTCAAGTTATCAGTTAGCTACCAGGGTTTCGCCCTGATTTTGTATCTCAGATACAACTTAGTGCTAAGTTCAATTTTCCCTTGTTAAAATATGTTGGGTTGTGAGCTAGAAAATCATCACCTGCACAATTACATCCCCCCTCAAATTCACTGATAATGCCAAACAATAATCAGCTTTGCATTAGTAATAAAATCATTTGCACCTGTGTTTATACTCAAACATTTAGGCATTATGGCCAAGATTCACTACACTCCGCCGATAAGGTTATAAATATGCGTTAACCTTTTCGCTGCCGGCGTTCCCGCGACAGCAGTTTGCCACTGGACCGTCAGGATTTGTGGTCACGTGAGCACGACTGCCACGGTGGATGTAAACGGATACACACACACACACACACACACTACTACTACCCCCCAAATACACACACACTACCCACCCCTAAATATACACACACATACATACATGCACACACACACACATATACACACACACACTACCCACCCCCAAATATACACACACACACTACCCACCCCTAAATATACACACACATACATACATGCGCACACACACACACACATACTACCCACCCCCAAATATACACACACTCATACATATACACACACTTGCATTGGGCCTGCCTCTTTCCTCACTGTCTTAGGTTGCCACTCCCCAGCCGTTGCCGCTCTCCCTCACTGTGCTGCTCTTGGCTGCAGGGGGGCCTGGCCGACGCTTCTCGAGCCACTTGTTGCTGCCCGGCATCACCCCAGCTGCTTGCATGCCTACACTGTTCCATGGCGGGCCTCTCTGTGACGGTGGCGTGCGGCGGGAGTGGCGCCGCGCACTTTCAGTATGTGTCGGTATCAGAGAGACCCGGTGTGGGACAATGTAGGAGGCATGCCAGCAGCTGGGGAAATGCCGGGCGGCAACAAGAGGCCCGGCCTGCGCCGGCTGGGCGCCCCCGCAGCCAAGAGCAGCACAGTCAGGGAGAGAGGTAGCAGCTGGGGAGCGGCAACCTGCGGACGTAGGAGAGCCACATGTAGGTGCTGAAAGTCACATGCGGCTCGGGAGCCCTGAGCCTAAGGCTGCGGTCCCAGTCATGACTGTGACACGCACGCCCGGCGGGGGGCGGCACGTACACAGCGTTAACCGCGGTCTGAGGGGAGAGGGAGCTTGCGACAGGAGGAGTCGCTAGGAGTAAACTCAATTTCCCCAGCCTCCCTGAAAAGCTGTCGTGCAGAGCAGGAGGAAATTGCGCGTCAGGGTAGCAACTGGGACCGGAGGTACTGGGGGCGGAGTTTAATTGCACAGCGCACACCGAGACGTGCGCTGTAGTAATTACTGGGACCGCAGCCTAAGACGGCCCCCTGCTCTGAGTGGTGCAGCTGGACGAGCCCTCGTCCTCCAATTGGCTGCACCATCATGATCCGTGTTTTGATTGGCCTCTGCTCCATGAAAAATATAGGAGACGGAGGGCTATGTAAGGAGCCCGGCCGATCAGAGAACCAATACAATCTTAGATGACGTTTGGAGTTTGGATGGAGACGGTGACATCACGACTGGCGGGCTATTCGAAAGTGCTATTGGTTGAATAGCACTGAGAACAAGAAGCTGTTCAGGGCAAGCCTACCGAAGCAGGCACCTGAACCTACTTGAGGCTAGATTCTTTCCCCGCAGGTGGGAGTTGCATTGTGATTGTGTGATTTGTGCATTTGCTGGCTTGCCAGAATAAACTTTCGTTTATTCAACTGTAGCCCCGGTCTATTTTCAGCCTCAGAGACCCCCTTCGTTGCGTGCCGAGCGGTCGCGGGTGCCACCGGAGGCAGCGAGGGAACCGCCGGCACACGGCAAAGGTGGGGGCCGGAGCAGGGAGCGCTCCGAGGCCGCCATTACAGATGCGCGCAGATAGGGGTAGGGAGTTGCAGCGGCCATTAGGGAGTCGCGCATGCGCAGTGCAAGCGAGCACGCGGCCCCAATACAAAAGCAGCCTCCATGGGACTACAGTTCCCATGAGGCTTAGGGCCAAAGACCCCAGGTGTCCCAGAGTGGCCAATGAGGGCCAAGGATTCTCAGCCAGGGATATAGATACATTTCGCGGGCTTAGGAACGGCAGTTGGAGCTGGGAACAGGAAGGGAGAGGCAGGGTGTAGGGAGCAAGTGGCTCCTACACCAGGTAAGGTAATCCCCAGGTCCCAGGCAGGCCCCAATCCCCACTAGGGTAGTGGGTAGGTACTGAGGGAAGGCCCCTAAGGTAGGGACCCTGCCCTTAGGTGTGTGGGTGTAGTATTGTTAGTGACACAGCTGTCAGTGCTGTGTGCACTGACAAGGAGACCCAGTGTTGAGTGCAGTGCGGTTGATGCAGGTATTAGGTTGAGCTAGTGAGAGGGGATCCGGGAGGTGAAGGGAGAGGTAGTGTGGGTGCAGGTGGTCCGTGACCCACCTGCATAGGACAGTTCTTCCCCGCAGGCCCCTAGGAGAATCCCTGAAGTCACCGTAGATTGCAGTGCTGCAGGGACGCCCCACAGTGGTAGCGAACATCACCCTTACTGAGTACAGGTTAGGGACAAAGGTACAGAGTTGCGGTTGTGGCGAGTCGTTTGGGACCAGACGGCTGGACATTGACACCCAGGAGGCAGGCCGCTGATTCGTCTGACCCTTTGCGAAGTTGTTACCGGTCACCGCCGTGACCGGAAGGTATTTACATCAAGTGCACCAACATCGGTCAACAGGCGCTGATCTCGCCTTATGCGTAACTCTTTGGGGACACTAGTGAAGAGGCCAAAGGACTGAGCCTATACAAATATAGTACCATACATGGACACGGTGTGTGGGGCACGCGGTGAGGGGACAGAGACGTTACTCCCGATGAGAGTGGCCGAGCCACTAAGGTTATATTGCGTTATAGTATAAGGTTATGTGTGATATGTGTTATTGCCACGGATCATTATAAAGAGGTTATTATTGCATTATAGTAAAACTGGTTGTATTCATATGTGTGTTGTTGTATTTCTTGCCCAGGGGAATCTCACATCACAGGGATCCTGGGCAAGTGGAGGCGCTGCGCTATAAGTGTTACCCCAGGCTCCCAGCTAGCGGAGGCTCAGATCTCCTGGAGCCACAGGTGTGTACAGTGACCAGTAGTCTCTTTGGGAGGCGTCAGAAAAAGGGCTACACAACTATTGTGTCCTGTCTGGTGATAGTGATCCCGGTGGTAAAGGTGTTAAAAGTTCTGGTCTCCCGTGATACCCATTATGTGTTATTTGTATTATTTGTTATTTATATGATTGTCACGTGTATTACTGCTGTGAAGCTCTATGTGCATTGATGGCGCTATATAAATAAAGACATATAATACAATACAATGTGAGTCAAATTTTACAGCAAACATGTAAATGAGCATGCAAATGAGTAATTAATGCAAATTATTTATTCACATGCTATTCAATACACGCTAATACCTGGAGATATCACCTTGACATATCTGGATACTGGCTACAAGAAAATATCACCAGTTTTTAGCATCTATCCCAGGCTGGCGTTAAGCCTATCTTGCTCATGTATGGAATGGCCACTATACACATAGATAAGAAAACTATATACATAGATCATAATAGCCAAGATAATACTATACAGGATAACGCTAGCCAGCCTACAATAGGTGATGAAAATAGATAGAATGGGGGAATAAATATACATAATATTAAGATTGCACTACTAATTTTTATATTAACCCATTATAAGCCAAAGTCACCAGCTTGTCATTGTCACCTATTCTAAATAAAATAAAAATAATAGAAATAATAATACTTAAAGCAGCAGTCCAAGCTGCCGTTTAAAACATAAATAAAAAATTACCCCTTTCAATAATACAAATTCACATAATGATAAGTAATTAGCTAAGTTGCCGATCAATCCGTTCTGCTGTGATCGGTCAGCGAAGATTCGGCTCGGGGGTTCACTAAATGGCTATCAGTGCAGTAGAAGAGGACCAAAGATGCAAAGTTCTGTGGGGGAAGATCATGTGACCAGGCAGTTACTAGATACAATTGGTGCACTGCGAAAGAGAAGGCAGGGCTCAAAAAGGGGTGTGCCAGAGCCTGTTTCAGAAGAGGAAGGGGATGTGACTTTGTAAATGGTTGCTATAGAAAAAAAAATGCTTGTTACATTATAATACATTAAAATGTCATTCAAAGTTGTTGTTGTTTTTTTTTTTTTAAATGCTACATGTATTTTCTTATAGTACAGAACTGATTAATTTAAAAAAAAAAAAAACACACACATGTAAGATATTGCTTGGTCTGCAGCTTTAAGGCCTAATATTTGCACGAATGGATATTTTGGTTTTTGCATTTTAATTGTCGGGTGTTTATATTAACCCCTTTGATGCCTGAAGGTATTATTTTGCAATGCACTGGTAGCCTCAGTCATCAAATGGGTTAAAAGATTTTGTTACATGTGTTATGGTTAGGCTCACCCAGTACTAACTGTACTTACATTTTCTTATAATTTACTGGACTGCTTGAGGTGTAACCAAAAAAAAACTAGAACACAAAAGATCAACAAACATTCAAATTCACAAAAATCCAACACTCCCTCATTATTAAACCTGTCACATTAGTTATATCACACTGCATAAAAGCCGTCACCTCTTTCTAATATTTCATTTAAATTGGTGTTTTATTTAATACAGATGTAGCGAGACGTATCGTCTCTCTGGCACCCGAGCCAAGCTGCGTGACCACGACCAAAATTGCCCTGGGGCAGGAGGATTATCGCTGTGGGGGTTCCGATCCGAAAGCATGGACTCCACGCAGTGCGATGGAGGCGGACTCCAGAACCTCAGCCACGGCACCAGATACAGTAAGTGCTTCTACATCTGTATTTTGGCTAAAGTATGATAAGCTTGCCCACCATGCCAAGGTAACCTCAGATCAGGAAAGTCCTAACTTGTAATTTAATTATATGTCATTACATTTAATGAAAGTGTAATGTTATTAAAATATGCAACTTTTACATACCTTAAGCAAGATTATAACTTCATTTTAACTCAAGTGTTAAATTACAGCATTATTTATTATGAAATCCAAAACACAGTTTCAAATGCACATCTGTAGTGTTTGTTTTCAGCACTGCGACATTGGAATAAATAGTACATTGGGGATGTCTCGTGAAAAGAATACATTCAAAACTAAAATGGCTCAGGTATGTTGCAGCCTATAAATATCATTGTTGTGTTCATTCAGATATATTCTAATACATGTTTGTTTTCATGCCTTATATATTTGTTCAACAATCAAAACAGAAACTAAACACAACTTGGGTTCTGTATCCAGAGGGTGGAACATGCTCCCAAATGCAAGGTAAACATTTCCATCTGCAGGAGATTGCACCAGTGACATTTTTATGACGCTTGTTCGTCTTTTCTCTTACATTTGTCTCAGATCTTTTAGGGAAAGGGGGTAACGCCACCTCGGACCTGGCAGATCTATTTGACGCAAACAGAAAAGACGACTGCACAAGGAACACAATACGGTTTATTTTCATTCCTAGTACTTTATTCAGAAAAGCGTTTATGGGAAGTTAGGTTGATATTTGAAAGCAGCAATCCAAGCGGCCGTTCCCCCCTCCCCCCATTTTTTCTTTCCATAGGCTTGAAGCAGGAGGACGAACCCCCTTCATTTACACTCTGGGGACCCCCTGCTTTGGAAGATACTTACCTCCGTAGGGGCCCCGTTAGCCACCCCAGCTCAGCTACGTGGCTTATGTAATGGCGGCTTTTCAAAACTCCAGCGTCCTGAGGGCCAATAGGAAGCCGTGACATCATCCCTAGCGGCCTCTGATTGGCCAATGTGACCTGGACATTTAAACTCCACTCCCTTATTAGATCAGTATCTCTGGAAGCAGGGGGACCCCAGAGCTGAAATTAATGGGGTTCAGCTCCGGAGACCACCTGCTTCAATCCTATAACAAGAAGATGTAGTGGATAGTGGTTTGCTGCTTTCATTCCTAGTACTTTATTCAGAAGAGCTTTCATGGTAAGGTAGGATGATCCTAGTTTAAGACACTGTTACTTTAATGTTACTTTACTGTTAACCCATTTGCAGAGGGGTATTGCAAAGTAATGTATTTTACTACCTGGAATGCAAATGGGTAAATCAGACTCCGAAGTTAGTTATTTTAGATTATAAAGATGATCGCGTTTTACTGTGTCCACTCATAAATTAATATTGACGGAAGGGTGCAAATTGGATATACCCTTATGTTGATAGATGTATGTTTAAAAGAACAGTAAAAGAGACTTTCTAATAATATAAATATGGCTTATACCTAGAAACTAGAAAACATTCTATACAGTACATGTAGGGTAGAAGTTGCCTCTCTAAATAGGTAGAGAGAAGGTGGGTGAGAGAAGGGGTGGTTGAAGGGGGGGGGAGGGAGGAGAGAGGGGTGAGTGAGAAGAGAGAAGAAAGAGGGGTGATAGGGAAGCGAGAGGAGACAGGGGTGAGAGGTAAGGGGGAGCAGAGAGAGGTGAGAAAGAAGGTGGGGGGAGGGGTGAAAGGAAAGGGGGGAGAGAAGTGAGAGGGTAAGGGGGGAAAGAGAGGGGGAGATAGAAAATGAGGGAAGAGTGAGAGAAAGGAGGGGGTAGAGTGAAAAAAGGGAGGGAGGGAGAGAGTGAAGGAAGTAAGACTAGAGACGGGGGCATGTAGGGGAGATGCAGGTAAGAAGAACAGTATGTGGGGGAGAAGCTGGTGAGGAGGGCAACATGTGAGGGAGAAGCTGGTGAGGAGGGCAGCATTTGAGGGAGAAGCTGGTGAGGGCAGCATGTGGGGGAGAAGCTGGTGAGGAGGGCAGCATGTGGGGGAGGAGCTGGTGAGGAGGGCAGCATGTGAGGGAGAAGCTGTTGAGGAGGGCAGCATGTGGTGGAGAAGCTGGTGAGGAGGGCAGCATGTGAGGGAGAAGCTGTTGAGGAGGGCAGCATGTGGGGGAGAAGCTGGTGAGGAGGGCCGCATGTGCGGGAGAACCTGGTGAGGAGGGCAGCATGTGAGGGAGAAGCTGTTGAGGAGGGCAGCATGTGGGGGAGAAGCTGTTGAGGAGGGCAGCATGTGATGGAGAAGCTGGTGAGGAGGGCAGCATGTGGGGGAGAAGCTGGTGAGGGCAGCATGTGGGGGAGAAGCTGGTGAGGAGGGCAGCATGTGGGGGAGAAGCTGGTGAGGAGGGCAGCACGTGGGGGAGAAGCTGGTGAGGAGGGCAGCATGTGGGGAAGAAGCTGGTGAGGAGGGCAGCATGTGGGGGAGAAGCTGGTGAGGAGGGCAGCATGTGGGGGAGAAGCTGGTGAGGAGGGCCGCATGTGGGGGAGAAGCTGGTGAGGAGGGCAGGATTTGGGGCCACATTCTTAATGTACATTAATTGTACAGCTCCAAAAGCTTACCAAAGCCTCGTAAGTGGCCCCCAACCAAAATATTTGCCCCCACATTGCCACAGATTTTAAAAACCATAACTTACAAATAATAGAAAAAAAATCAAGTTGAAGTCATATATAAATGAACAATTCTCCTAGAAATATTCACCATGGGTAGTGAAAAAAAACCAAAACACTTGACACATATTTGTAAAATGTGTAATCCTTGCACTCCTAATTTCATTTTCTCCTATAGGATAAGGGGAAGGTGGGGCGGGTGGGGGGTGAAGAAAATAAATATGACATGAAAGGAGGATCAAGAAACGTTTGATGTCATAAATACTACTTACAACAGAAGCAAATGCCAGTTCCCCTGAGTATATGCAACATTATACAGACATACAGAATGCAGTGAACGACAGACATTAAACAAGAGAAATATACTACAAGCAGCAGCCTAATATGGCAACTTGCAACCATTGTTTAACTGGTGTAATTGATGTGTTTTTGTCACTGCAATATAGAAGCAAGAGTGAAGGTGATTTATGTGCCTGGAGGATTCATTTGAACAATTTAGGTAAAAGACTAGCTGACAATATGTGTTTCTTTACTTAAAAGCCTGAAAATAAGACGATACACTATATGTATCAAGAGAAGCTACTTAAACCTGGCCCAAACAGTTGTGCCACCAGGTGCTCCTACACATCATTTATATTGGTTTAAATGTCCACCAAATAAAAGATTTAACATCGTAAACACTTGTTTTGTGGTAATTTTCTGTTTGGGTCGTACATGTAGGTTTAATGTCAAAATGAGTTGGTGTATTCCATCCCCCTAAAAATATGTGTGTGCTTCCAGGAGAGGAGCACATGCAATTCTTGACTTATTTGTTAACACATGGTAATTGGTAGAAAGCACTTCTGTTTTTTTTCACTCAAAACTGTAGAACACCCTAAGGCTAAGTCCATAGTGACTTAAGCCGTGCGGAGGCGCACTGAGGCTAAGGGAGAGCGGGTGCTCTCCCTGGCCTTAGAGCGCGCGCCGTCGGTGGGCGTGCCTGGGGGGCGGGCCAGTGACGTCACGGAGCTGGTTCGCCCTCATTGGGCGAACCGCTCACGTAACCGGCCCTGCGCTCCCGTGAGCGCCGAAACTAAAGATTTATTAAGACACACGCTTCCGCAAGTGTGCGGAAGCGTGCGCGAGCAGCTGCGCGCCTCAGCACTGGTCAGCGCCTACGCGCTGACCATGCCCGAGGCCTAAGGCGGAGTCCATGCTGAGGCGCGCTGACGCTTGTCAGTAAGCCCCTGCAGCCGCAATGAGAGCGGCTTTAGCAGGGGCTCGCGCACGCTTCCGCAGGCGTGCGGAGACGTTCCACTTAAAACATTTTTCGTTTTGGCACTCACGGGAGCGCAGGGCCGGTCATGTGAGCGGTTCGCCCAATGAGGGCGAACTAGCTCCGTGACGTCATGCCCACCCCCCAGACGGCGCGCAAACTAAGGCCAGGGAAAGCACCCGCTTTCCCTCAGCCTCAGCGCGCCTCCGCACGGCTGCAGTTACCATGGACTCAGCCTAACTCACACAGACGTAACCCACACTAGCATATCTATGTTAACCCAGAACTGTCTGCAACAAATTGCTCTGCAAGCCCTTTTGATATTGAAAGGGTTAAATTAAATTAAATCAAAAGCAATTAGCCTCTCAATTGCCTAACTCCGCAATCAGAAATGATTAACATTAATAGTATTAACTGAGAGTTTATTAATTAGGTTGCACAACACAGGTACAATGTGCTTTGGATACATCTACAAACAAAGGTAAATGTACATTAAAGGGTACAGTGTGCGTTGGATACATGTGCAATGAACTGGAAAGTTATTGGTTCTTCCTTTATGATTACCAAGATGTACTGAATGTAAAAAAACATCCTGGTCATTCTGACTGTGCCACTGATTGAGCCACCTGTGCGGAAGGAGGGTTATCCTGAAAACCTGACCTGTTGGTGGCCCTCGAGGACCGGAGTAGGCCAAACCGGGCATAGATCATGTTGAAACAGTAATATAGAGATGCAGAGGTATTTGACGCCGCACTGTCACTGAGACCTGTCAGTAAGATGGTAGCATTAGTGGAGTGATGCTGAGAGTCCCACTGTATGTACAGTGCTGTGCATCACTGACCCTGGGGACTGCAACACTGACAGAATAAAACAGGTAATAGTGAAGTGTTACGCATCAGAAAGTATTAAGACCTGCTCTTAGGAGAATCTTAGGGGCTTATTCACTAAACTTCGATAAAATCAGTGCATTGCCGAGAGACTTTGCATTGTTTTAACGCACTATAAAACAGGTGTGTCAAAATGGTATTCACCACGAAAAAACACTATTTTTTTAAAGGTCGGTAAAAAAATGCAAGATCAGACTATTTGTTTGTTTTTTCTAAGTGTTGTCGCATTGTAAGTGTTTGTTTAAACTGCAGCCTGGAAGAGCTGCACAGAGATGATGCATCTCCATGCACGGCTCTCACAGGTGATTGTGCAGTTTAAATATTAATTGTAATACTAGTGTACGGGAGCAGGGGTTCTCCTGAGCTGAACCACATTAATTTAAGCCTTGGGGACCCACAGCTTCCCGAGTTACAGTATGTGGTGCCGGTATCCCCGACATTTTTAAATCCTCCGCCCATAATTTAGCCATGGTTGGCCACTATGGCAATAAATGGGCAAGCTACAAAAAACAGCCACTAAATAAAACACATTACATAAAAAAACATTAGCAATGCCAATAAACCAATTGATTGACACAGTGGTACACCATGCCCATAGAATACGGGCATACTTTGCCACTATAGCAGTCAATGGGCAACCGAAAAAAAAAAACAATCAACAAAAATTACAAAGAATTAAATAAAACCAAGAACCACAAGACCAAAACAATTAAATAAAAACAAGAACCACAAATTCAAACAATTAAATAAAACAAGAACCACAAATCAAAAACAATTAAATAAAAACAATCAACAAAAATACAATACATAATAATAGCATGTTCTTGTATAGCTATGTTAGTTGTGCACAGCGCTTTACAGAGACATTTTGCAGGCACAGGTCCCTGCCCCGTGGAGCTTACAATCTATTTTTTGTGCCTGAGGCACAGGGAGATAGAGTGACTTGCCCAAGGTCACAAGGAGTCGACACCGGGAATTGAACCTGGCTCCCCTGCTTCAAACTCTCAGTGCCAGTCAGTGTATTTACTCACTGAGCTGCTCCCTCTTCATAACAATGAAATAAAAACAAGCCTTTGCAAAAAAAATACATTGCTTGTCACTGTGCATATCTATACCCTTAAAGGGGCATAGAAAAACACATTGACAGTCAATGCGCAACCTAAAAAAAAATACAATAAAAATATATAAAATACAAAAATAACACACAATCAATATTTTTCTTACCTTTGAAGTCTTCATCCTCTGATTTCAACTGCAGCAGGAACCTCTCGATCCTCAACGTAATGCTCCTCTTCTTCTGGTAAGTTCTTCTCTTCTTTCTTCAGTCTTCTCTTCTTTACTTGTATCCAAGCTCTTGCTTTTATTTCATTGTTTTAGATTTTTGATTCTTGGTTTTATTTAATTGTTTTGGATTTGTGTTGATTGATTTTTTTTTTTAGGTTGCTCATTGGCTGCCATAGTGGCAAAGCATGTCCATATTATATGGGCATGGTGTACCATTGTGCTAATCAATTGGTTTATTGGCATTTATTTAACAAAAATGTAATGTGTTTTTTTAGTGGCTGTTTTTTTTTAGCTTGCCCATTTATTGTCATAGTGGCAAACTATGGCCATGTAATGGCCATTGTTTAACACTGTGCCAATCAATGGGTAGCGGGGGTGGGGGTAGTTGCCCAAGTGAGGGTGGTTAGGCCTCCGGGGTGGGTAGCAGGGGAGGGAGGTTAATCCCTTTTTTACTATAGCGGCTACTAACCGCTAAGGTGATTAAGGGGTTAGTGTCCATTAGTTTGTTTTCTATTGTAATGTTCCTGCCAACGGAGGACATGGACGGGGAAGAAGACGAGAATGGTGATGAAGACGGCCTGCATCCTGGCAGGGGTAAGTGCCACTTTTATTTGCTTTATGCTGGCTGGTTTTATTTTTAATGGGCAAATGCACTATTATCCATAACTGGATAATAGTAATTTTGCCCATTACTGTACTGTATGTGTTGGGTTTGTGGGGAGGAGGGGTTGTATTTCTTGTATTGCACTGTAATATTTTTTTGGAATGGGGAAAAGCGCTATTAGCCATCTTTGGTTAATAGCACTTTTACTCATTCCTGTTGTTGGTACAGTCATGGGTGAAGGTGGTAGTTACCCCAGGGTGGGTGTTTAGGCCATGTGGGAGGGTAGCGCGAGGGGTTAACCCCTTCATTACCTTAGCAGTTCTAACCGCTAAGGTAATGAAGAGTTTAACTTCTACTGCCACCCTCCCGCAAGGCCAAAACACCCACCCTGGGGCAACTACAAGCTTCACCCGCCCCCTGTATCAACAACTACAAAGTGCCTGCTTTTAACCCTTTCATTACCTTAGTGGTTAGCCGCTAAGGTAATGAAACTGGCTGCAATTTTATTTTTATTGCACAGGATTGATACCGGAGGCCAGCGGAGACCCTGCAGGCATAGATAAACACATGGCCAGGATGAAGTTGACTCATACGAGCTTGGGCCTGTGTCCCCTGTGCATGGCTGTTTCACTTTCTTTAATTCTCTGCTGAAAGAATCTCTCAAATTCTTCCACTTTACTTTTGCCAAGTCATCTACAAAAAAAAAAGGTTAATATAAAATGGTAAATCAATTTGCGATTATACACTCTTTCATACAATAGAACACACTGTGCAAATAAAAAATAACATTATTTCATGCAATAGAACACACTTTGTGCAAATAAAAAAATACATTATTTCATGCAATAGAACAAGCTTTGTGCAAATAAATAAAATACATTATTTCATGCAATAGAACACACTTTGTGCAAATAAAAAAATACATTATTTCATGCAATAGAACACACTTTGTGCAAATAAAAAAATACATTATTTCATGCAATAGAACACACTTTGTGCAAATAAAAAATAACATTATTTCATGCAATAGAACACACTTTGTGCAAATAAAAAAATACATTATTTCATGCAATAGAACACACTTTGTGCAAATAAAAAAATACATTATTTCATGCAATAGAACACACTTTGTGCAAATAAAAAATAACATTATTTCATGCAATAGAACACACTTTGTGCAAATAAAAAAATACATTATTTCATGCAATAGAACACACTTTGTGCAAATAAAAAAAACATTATTTCATGCAATAGAACACACTTTGTGCAAATAAAAAAATACATTATTTCATGCAATAGAACACACTTTGTGCAAATAAAAAAATACATTATTTCATGCAATAGAAGAAGCTTTGTGCAAATAAATAAAAACCTAATTTCATGCAATAGAACACACTTTGTGCAAATAAAAAAATACATTATTTCATGCAATAGAACAAGCTTTGTGCAAATAAATAAAAACATTATTTCATGCAATAGAACACACTTTGTGCAAATAAAAAAATAGTACATTATTTCATGTAACAGAACAAGGTGACGGCAATTAAAAAAATAAGAAAAATGTCAAAATGATTACATAAATTTACTTACTTGTAATTGACAATATTGCTGCAATTTCTTTCCACAATTAATCGTGGAGATTACCGTCAAGGTATGCCTTGGAACGGTGATTCCACAAAGGATCTCTTTTAAAAACCTTGGAAATCAATTGCTCAATTGTTGAATTTTCCATGGTGTAAAAAAAGCACGAAGGAAAGGCACAACTCCACTGTATAAACTACAAAAAAAGTGTGTGTGTGCCGAGCACGCACATTTTAAGTGAGACTTCTTTGTCTTTTGTCACTGTTTTGTCACAGAAATTGTATTTGTAATGGTGATGTTTTTAATTAAAAATCAAAACACAATTTCAGTGCCAAAACGCAATGAAATTTGACTTAGAACACGTGTTTTAGCTATTTGCACCCCTATATTTATAATAACTGTGAATTCCTTGTGTGTGTGTGTGTGTATATGTGTGTTTGTCAGTCAGTGTGTGTGTGTGTGTGTGTGTGTCAGTCAGTGTGTGTGTCCCTGCGGCAGAGGTACATAGACATGGGGAGGGGGGGGGTCTGTCTGAGTGCCTGCCTCGGAGCAGCCCCCACTCTCTCCACCGGCGGAGCTGTGTCCTGCGCGGCGGAGGTACAGGGACAATCAAGAATTACAGCATATAATACTGAGTCTGACATCCGGTTTTAAGTCGCTATACAGATACACCAGAGCATCCATCTGTGGCTTCTACCAGGAGCTCAGGCCCCCTCCAGTGACATAGCTCCGCCCGCCTTCTGCTTGCATGCCAAAGGACTTCCGTGTGTCAAGCCTCACTCTCGCCTCACCGGCTGAGCGTTCTGTCGTTTCCACAGAGTTCAGTTCCAATGCGGGGGGCGGCTCTGTCACCGGGGAGGGGGGGGGCGAGGGCGTGCTCGGCGGCTCAGTTACGGGGGTGTGTGTTCAGCAACTCAGTCACGGGGGGGGCATGCTCGGCGGCTCAGTCACAGGGGGGCGCACGTACTCGGCGGCTCAGTCACGGGGGGCGTGCTCGGCGGCTCAGTCACGGAGGCGTGTGTGTGTGTGTGTGTTCCTCCTGACTCCTGCTGGTGGAAGCTAGCGAAATTTAGAGGCAGTTAATGTTGCTTCCGTCACCACTGACTTCCATCCTCATCAACTCCATTCAGTGCCATAGTATTTTGCGCATGTGGTAGGAGCCGCTAAAGAAGTTTCACTTCAAAAGTAATGAATAGGGCTGTTACCAGGCAGAATAGATGAGCTTCACTCTCATTGGTTCTCATCTGCTCACGTGACCCAAAATCAAATATTTTGTCTGCTCTGGGATCGCGAGCACCATCGCTCTTCATCGCGATTGCTATCGCGTGCTCTGTGGCCTGCCTCATAGAGGCATGGCCTTTTGTTCGCGCCAAGCTAGGACACGGCCTTAGGCCTCGGCCAGGGGGGCGCTGAGCGGGCGGGTGCGCTGAAGCTGGCCACGAGGAAACACATTGCGGCAATGTGTGTGTCCAGCGTGAGCGAGTGCCTGCGCTTGCACGGCGCTTAGCTTCTTGCAGAGGAAGCAAATTAGATTTTGCTGCTCGCAAGCGTGTCACGTGAGCAGTTCACCCAATGAGGGCGAACCAGCTCCGTGACGTGGCCACGCCCCCAGACGAGCGCGCACCTAGCCGGCCACGAAACGCTCGGCCGAGCCGGGCGCAGCACACGAGCGCCAGCGCGCCCGTTCCCTGCCTGGCCGCAGCCTAATATTTCAGAGTACCTTTATAGGACAGGCAACATTGCGCACTAAGTTATCCTATTCCCCACTTTTCAATTTCTTCCAGTTTTCTACTTGCATTGGACATATTTTTTTTTTTTTAAATTGTTATTCGATGGCAGATAAATCAAATAGTATCATAAAGGCGGTCCAGAAGAAACGTGTCAGGTTCTGATTTACTATCTCAAGGTTCCCGAGGCCTAACAGAGAAAGATTAAAGTTCATGCTCGTGCAGTAATTCCTCTTGATGGCATCTGTTCTTGTTTTCCTTTAAACATATACAAATGTGCTGATAATTGTTAAAGTAATAGGATCTACAGTTCCTATAACATTTTGCAAGAAAAGAAACACACTTTGCCTTTTATGGAGTGTTGGACGGTTGTTTCACTCATGTCTGTACATTAATCCCAAACCTCACCCTCATAGTGATTGTCTGAGGCCCTTGTTCCAGAATCCAACTGTCCTCAGTCGTCTTTTGTGATCTCGCAATCCCTCATTAATGCCACCCAACAAAGACAACCTATCTAACTGTAGCTGCATGCCTGGCCCTCTTCTTTTTAAAAACATTATTATTTTTTTATTTTGTTCACGTTTTTGGGATACAAAAAATATGAAGGGGTTGGGATGGGAGGTTAGATGGGTAAAGAAAGAATAAAAGGGAAAGGTATGGGTGGGGTAGGGGGAGGCACAAGTAGCTTTACTTACAACACAAAAGCTATGACACATTATGGCATTATCATTGCTGTTGTACATCAAGGTGGACCAATATCAAGGGGGACCACTCCGAGGTCCGTAACGTCCAGGAATAGGATGGTGTCTAGACACTGACACCAGTCTACATCAACTGAGAAACAGGAGAGAGATTCCTTAGCTCAAATTTGGTCTGACATACTGCAAGGAGAAGGAGGGGAAAAAAAACTTATAACAGAGCTCTAAAGGAGACTTGCAATATATGATAATTATGTCAATAAACAAAGTATAAGGTGACTAAACGTGTGACCGTGAATGTGAAAAATAATATAAATATAAAGTGCAACACAAGTGCAATAATGTGAAATAAAGAAATGCTGCTCAGAAACCTTGGAAGGATGGTCCACAGGAATCCCTCTTGCTGGAACGTGTGGAAGTTGAAGGGGAGCGCAACTCAATCAGTGATGATATGCAAATGAAAGAAGACACAATATAGTGCAACAATGTTTTTAGGAAATTTCTCCAATTTCTGTAGACTTCTATAAATTCAGAACTCACATTTTCTCTGAAAAAATCACGCACACACACACACACACACACACACACACACACACACACACACACACACACACACACACACACACACACACACACACACACAGAGTATAGAGAGAGTTGAATCTACATACCACATCCCACTACCACTGCCAACTTGAGTTCGGGCTACATGCGTGATTTTTTCAGAGAAAATGTGAGTTCTGAATTTATAGAAGTCTACAGAAATTGGAGAAATTTCCTAAAAACATTGTTGCACTATATTGTGTCTTCTTTCATTTGCATATCATCACTGATTGAGTTGCGCTCCCTTTCAACTTCCACACATAAGGAGAAGGAGGACTGCAGAGATTTCCTTAGCCCATAACTGGGCTGACCTGAGGAAAATATGATGTCTTGATGCACACAGAAGGATTGTATGCTGACAGCAAGACAAGGGGACAAGACCTCTATACCTGGACACAGAGAGTGCCATAGCACATAAGGATGCTGACCCAGGAGAGCAGAGAGGCCTTCCCCTACAGCAACAACAGCATAAACAGATAAGAGACTTTCTTGTTGGACTGTTGTGTGTGTGTATGTATCTATATATCTATGTATGTATCTATCTATATATATATATATGTTTGGGGTGGTAATCAGCCTAGCTACCCACCCAGTTAGATAGGGCATATACAGTACTGTCCGTTATTCTCCAAAGTGGAGCAGGTTTTTCTTTTATGTTTTGTGTTTACATGGTTAAAGGAACAGGCAATAAAGCCTTATATTAATTTCACCCTAAAATGGTCTCCATTTGCATACCTCTGCACACATCTCTTACAGTTACAAACATGCTGAGAGTAATACATAACTTATTACCCAGGGCTAGGCCACTTCCAACCTCAGAGTGGCATTAACCCTTGAACTAGGATTGCCCCATTAACAGACAGAGGCAGCATGTGAGCGTAACCTTTGTTGTGGGTTCCATATATACCCGCCCATCACAGGGTGTGATTTGTATAGAGTTTTATTAGTTTACAGAAATACACCACCGAGCAATAGTGTTTCTTCAGCCCAACAGTTGATGGGGGAGGGGTTAAGTCAAATTTACTGATTATAGACAACTTGCTGAAATTTGAAGACACTGAACAAATAAGGGCAGAACAGCAGAAAAGGAAAGAAAAATATTACTTTGACAGAACAGCCAAAATCGTCCAGAAACTAAACCAGGAGATCGAGTTTGTCTGCGGAATTGCATCTCTAAGAGAGGTACAATCATGGAAAAAGTGCAAACCATAGGTCCTATATAGTCCACACAGACAAGGGGGGCAGATTTCAGAGAAATTAAAGGGACCTAAGGATAATAGATGAAAGTCTAAGCTCAAACAGATAATGAGAAAAAAGGCATGCAGCGGGATGACAACTCGTATTCCACTGAATTCCTGCCAACATTGAGAAGAAGAGGGACATCAAACTTCCTGAAGGCCTCATTGAAACTTGTTAACTTAACAGGAGACAAGACAGTTTCAATAGGAGAGAAGAAACAGCCACCAAGAGCCAAATACAGTTTTGTGTTTGCTGCAGAATAGTTTGTTTGTATATGCATACATACAGTATTTGTGTTTGGTGTGTTGATTTCTTGGGAGGGAACCTGTGCAGATATGCAATTTGTATAATATAGTACAATTTATAGATGGTCCTTTGTATTGAACAGTTACATGGAAATTTAGCGAGACATGAGTCCCCTAGTATTGAGACATGGGGAGTTGTTATGTGAGTCAACTAGAAAGAAGCTGTGCTCTACAATATGGCTGTCGCTTGTTATTAAAACATGTGTCTTTCTTATTCATCTGCTTTACTGCTCTATACACCCACAAAGATCATTACACACCATATGGTGGTGGAGTTGACTTTAGGCTGCTGGTTTGCTGCTACAAGTTTGACTTGGATTAAACCCAAATATTTTT
The DNA here is from genome assembly GCF_040206685.1 of Ascaphus truei. Lineage (NCBI taxonomy): Eukaryota > Metazoa > Chordata > Amphibia > Anura > Ascaphidae > Ascaphus > Ascaphus truei. Next base: position 54,190,523 of record NC_134491.1, on the reverse strand, counting down.
ATATTCACCATGAATTTCCATTTTGACCTGAAGAGACTTAAATAGCACGTGTGCATGCTAAAGTCTGTAACCAACAGGAATTTAAAATTACGTGGCTTGCTTTTTCAGAATATAAGTACATTTATCTATTGCATTTATAATAAAACCATCACCAATTTCATTTTTGGTGTGATTACTCTTCACTTGAAATACCCCCACACAGTGACATAACTTGCAGGGACACAACAGGGTCTTTTTAAATAATGTGTACAGCTTTACTCATTCTTTCTTGATAACTCTCAGGTCTCAGGAGAAAGAACAGTGAGTAATCTCACATTGCACATTTGAGAAACGGCTTCTTTTAAAACATCAAAAGAAGGGAACTTTGTTTTCCCACCTGCAATCCACAACCACTAAGTTTCAGTAGAAATGGCCAGCAGTTGTTTTACAGAATATAAAGCTGTATATGGTTTCAATTACAGAGGTAAAGGTCTGTTCAAAAGCAGCATGTTAGCATCAATATGAAGACATGCCATGCATTCGTCCAATCTCATATCCATCTTCATTTCTTGTCACGATTGGACCATTTTCACAATACATAGTTTAGGATGCAATATCATATTTATGTATCCGTAAGAGAGACCTCACTGGGTTTTGAAGCAGGTTCACCTGTTCCAAAGACAGAGTTCTTAATACTGTACTAAGCCAGTGATGGCGAACTTGCATCATCTGAGTGGGCACTGGAGCTGGCCGGTCTTCTCAATGCCCTCCTTGTTTCGCACGAGAGAGGTTAAGTGAGTGGAAATGGGAAAACAAAATACAGGTAAATTAGGGGGGGGGGGGGCGAGGAGATGGATAAGGGAGCGCTAAAACCACCGTAGGTCCAGAATGCATTCTGTGTCATCATACCATAAATGTACATAGAATGAAGAGCATAGCAGAAAAAATGCAGGAGCACGTGTCTCATTAAAAAACATGGCTAACAAATCCCTTTGGCACACCACCGCAAGGTGAGCATGAAGTTTGGCACATATGTATGTAGGTATTTATATCTTTATTTATATAGCGCCATCCATGTACATAGCGCTTTACAGCAGTAATACACGTGACAAAATAGGAGACATAATAGGAATAAGCGTTTCATACATAAAAGTAACATTAGGAAAATAATTCCCTGCCCCGAAAAGCTTACTATCTTAAGTGGTCATTCAAAAGGTTTGGTGCCACCGCACTAAAGCTATTCATTGAACCCTAACATGAGAGAAGTGCTAAAGCAGATGGCTTGGATTCTTGATACATACACTTATTTCATAACTAAAAAGGCCTACACATGTGTGCATTTTGTACCCAATAAACAAGTTTTTGTGATTATCTCTTGTGCTGTGCCGGTATATTGGATCTCTAGGGATCCTTACAGACTGTAACTATTTAGCCTTTACCGTGCACCCCACCTGCCTCTGCTGAGGCCTTTTTTTCAGTGTGTGCTGCCATTCTCTCTATGTACCCACAAATGTTGATCGATATTTCTTATTAAATACAGTGAGAACTACAGTTTTTTTTATCTTGCTTTAAACCACAACTCATTGATGAGACTTCGCAAGTACTGTGCAATACTTAGAAGAATGTAGGACGTAAATGAGCAAGTAGAATAGATGTTGGTGTCATAATGAGGGAGCGACTGTTATTAGCAATACAAATATACAATTTTAGCCATATTCAGTAGGAATTATACATGTACAACAAATACAGTACTACTTTGGCTGTAAATATGACTTGTGATTATAAATAATACAATACAATATGCTCTTCCTAAATAGAAACTGTGAAAAACATTTCTCACGGCCGCGTCATGAGCGGTTCAGCCAATGAGGGCAAATCAGCCTTGTGACACGTCCACCACGCCTCCCCATTGCCTCAATCCTAAAAGCACACATCGCTCGGGCACCATGTGTTCTGTCGCACGCGCCACTACTATAATCTCAGCCTACGGTTGGACTCTTAGGCTGCGGCCAGGGTGGAGCGAGGACTTACATATATCTATATATCAGCGCTAGAGGGGACGCAGCCTTAGGGCTGGGACCCGCTGTGCCCGGCGGCGCGGGCGGCCGCACGAGCGTTCCCCACCAGCAGGGGAATCCTCCCGAGCCGGTCCCAGTCCCCCCTCGCTGCACAGCTCACTACACGCTGTGACGCGTCAGCCGCCAGGGGATTCAAGAGAATTGTAATCCCAAGCGGCGACGCATCATGTGGTGTGGCTGAGAGCCAATGAGGAGGGGAGGCTTCAGGGAGCGGGGAGGAGAGTGTGGGGGGGAAAGTAGCATGAGTGCCTGTCTGTGTGTGTGTATGTGTGTGCCTGAGTGCGTGAGTGCCTGTCTGTGTGTGTGTGTGTGTGTGTGTGCCTGAGTGCGTGAGTGCCTGTCTGTGTGTGTGTATGTGTGTGCCTGAGTGCGTGAGTGCCTGTCTGTGTGTGTGTATGTGTGTGCGTGAGTGCCTGTCTGTGTGTGTGTATGTGTGTGTGTGAGTGCCTGTCTGTGTGTGTGTATGTGTGTGCCTGAGTGCGTGAGTGCCTGTCTGTGTGTGTGAGCGGCTGAGGAGTTGAGGGGCTAAACAGTTGAGGGGCTGAGGGGCTGAGGGGCTGAACAGTAGAGCTATTATGGAGTGGTTGTATACAACATGTACATTCATTAAATAAATGCAACATCAATCAACTTAGACAGTGTCTATCAATACATGGTTGAGGGGCTGAACGGATGAGGGGCGGTCCCGCCCCCTCACGTCATGGCCGCGCCCCCAACCCATTTTGGCCAGGCCCCCCCCCACTCGCAAAAATGGTCCCATTGGACCGGAAAAAGCCCCAAGTGCCTCTCCACGCGCCGCCTGTCTGCAGTGCGGGCGCGTGGTCTGAGGCAGCATGGCCTTAGCCTTAGGCTGCGGCCAGGGTGGAGCGAACCACAAGCGAGTTTGAATGGTGACTCTGGATGCACACGTCCAACGTGCGGTTGCGGGCTTGCGTGCGCATGTGCACGAGTGCTTGCTGCTTGGCAAGACAGACAAATTTGATTTGGCTGCTCGCTAATGTGTCATGTGAGCGGTTCGCCCAATGAGTGCAAACCAGCTCCGTAAAGTCACGGCCACGCCCCCGACACGCCCTTCCCCCCACGCGCATAACTAGCTGGCCAGGAGCAGAGCGCATGACGTCACTGTGCTCGAGTGCCAGCGCGCGTGCTCCGAGCCTGGCTGCAGTCTCAGGCTGCGCTTATAGTGCCGGCGACACGACGGCGACATCAGGCTGCAGTCGCTGGAAAAATCAAATGGAGATGACTTCCAGCAATCGCGACCAAGCCGTCGCTCCGTGCTTACTAGAAGTGCACGCGATGGATGGCGGCAATGCATTTGTTTTGACGCGCCGTCGTGTTGCTGTCGACGTTGCCGGCACTATAAGCGCAGCCTTAAAGCTGCAGTTCAGTCAATATCCTGCATGTGTGTTTATTTTTAATAAATCAGTTCTGTAGTAAGAAAAAATACTTTTAGCATTTTCTGTTTTTAAAAAAACAACTTTGAAAGACCAATTTTCTTGTATTCTATTTTAACAGCCATTTGCTAAGGCACTGCCCCTTCATGTCCTGTCACAAGCCCTGGCACACCCCTCTGTCAGCCCTGCCCTCCCTCTAGCACATGTCAGTGCGGGATTGCTCATGAATATTCATGAGCTTCCACTGACAGACAAGCAGAATATAAACAGATCCCTTCACTAATTATGTCACCAAATTTCGACCTATCAATACATGGAGAACGAATTGACCGGCAGCTATACAGTTCTTTAGGTAATTAGAGATTGCACACATGAAACTATTGAAGTAAAAAAAAAATAAAAAAATAAAAAAAAAGACTGAACTGCAGCTTTAAGCACCAGCGCCAAGCTCTGCAGCAAACCGAGGACAATATTGAGAACTGGGACGCGGGGAGACCTGTGAATCCAGAAATACCTGCGTGTGCATGGAGAATGCTCCCTGCAGAGTTGGATCACCGCTGTGAACATTGCTTTCCAGAGTGTATCTCTGCAGTGACTGGAAGTCCTGTTTTCAAATCGATTTTAAATGCACGCTTCTTCTGAGTGCAATATTTTATTCTTTTTATAAGAATGTATTAAATGGTAATTTACTATGGAGCATGCACTTTCATCTTCTTGGAAATTATATATATTATATATAAAATATTGCAACTAAAAACACATTTGCATACATTTTTTGTCAGATATGACATGGTTCGGATGTCGCCAGCAGGTTAAGAAATAGCTTAATACAGGGTTTCTCAACTCCAGTCCTCCTGAACACCTCCCCCCCCACGCCACCCCATCCCACCTACAGGTCAAATTTATGGAAATCCCAGCTTCAGCACAAAGACTGAGCCTCTGATTGAGCCACCTGTGCTGGAGCTGGGGATATCCTGAAGACCACACCTGCTGGGGGGCCTCGAGGAGTGGAGTTGAGACCCCCTGCGTTAACATGTTAAGTACTTTCATTTTGTGCGAGTATGAACAGAAAGGGAGGGAGTATAGCACAATTTACTCTCTTATCACTCTCTGCAAAAGTATCCATGAACAAAATCTTTAATAATACTGTGATATTTTGCACACACCGAACTCGGAAACATTTGCATATCTCTGGTGACGGTGCCAGTAACAGGGAGATCATTCATCCCAATCTACGTGCTGTTGGTAACAGATCTCTTGTCCGCTGTGAGTTTACATTGCTAAATATAGCCAATCTGACTGTATCTACCAACTCATTCTATTATCAAAGGTTTACAGGAGACATGTAACAATGATTCGTTTATCATGAGTAATTGCAAATGCTTGGACCTCGAAATATAAGTGTTTACTAGTGCTTACTCTTCTCCCCTTTCCCTGCATTAAACAAAATGCCCAACTGGGTTACACATTTGTGCTAAATGTAAAAAACGAGATTAAAGCAGCAGTTCAAGCAATATCCTAGATGTGTGTGTTTTTTGTTTTTTTTAATAAATCAGTTCTGTACTATGAGAAAATACTTGTAGCATTTAAAAAATTTAAAAAAAAGTTTTAAAGGCATTTTTAATGTTTTTAATGTAGGAAGCATTTCCAAAGTGTCAGCCCCCTTCCCCTTCTGATAGGCTCTGGCTCTTGAGTCCCGCCCTCTCTCTAGCAGTGAACCAATTGCATCTAGTAATTGCCCAGTAAATCATATTCCAGGACTACATTGCCCACAATGCTGTGCAAGAACTGAATTAAATAGCTCCAAGCAAGCGATTGATTACAGGAGAACGGATCGATCTGCAGCTTAGCTAATCACTTGTCAGTGTGCAGATTGTATTGATGCACTTATTGAATGGGAAAAAAAAAAATATATATATATATATATATATATATATATATTTTTTAAAACAGCAGCTTGAACTGTAGCTTTAAGTAGGATCTTATATTTGATGCATATATGTATGTATGTATGTGTGTATATCTTTATTTATATTGCGCCATTAATGTACATAGTGTGTCAAAGTAGTAATACACGTGACATAATCATATCAATAACAAATAATACAAATATCACATAATGGGAAGAAGTGCATATACAAGCAGAAAGAATAATACAAGATGTCATGCATTAAAACTCACATTTCAGAACCTCGATTCACAGACCCCATAATATTACCAATTGCCCACTTGGTCACCATCTTTCAAATCATTTTTATAATGAAAACGTGTGATGAGCTGTCTATGTCCATTAACAACTTAGCACACATTTCATAAATATGTAAATACTTCAACATCAACTAAGGCAGCGCTTATAGTGCTGGCGACGGCAACGGCGACGCGACCGATGACATCACCCGTCGCCACTAGCAAAAGTTATCATTTGATTTTAAGCGACGTCGCTGGCGACAAGGCCAGTGAAGTCACGAAAGGGGGCGGGCCGCGGTCTCTCATTGGTTTATAGACAGTCACATGTGGCGACTGTCTCTAAAAAAATCAAATAGACCTGTCTTCCAAATTTTTGGTCGCTCCGTCGTTGTCAATATATTTGTTTCGGAGCGACGTCACGTCGCCGTCGCAGGGCACTATAAGCGCAGCCTTAAATTGTATTTGTGCATATTTAGGCGTTTCATGAAAAATACAAAACCTATGGGACAGTTGGGATGCGGATTTTTTCTTTCTAGCCTGCAGCTGCCAAAGTTGTTTTCTTTATCTCAAGTAGCAGAGCACTTGCTTTTAAATAACATGTTTGATACCGATGAACCCCTGTTTATTTAGTGAGGTGTGTAAGAGCTCTGGGCTGTGTATGTTTCTATAAAAAGTTTACACAGACATCTAGAAAATTCAATCAGTACAACTTGTGTGTCACGTGGACATCAAATCCCTAAGGTCCCGTCTTCTCCTGGAAGTTTATTTTCTTTCAGTAATACGGTATGTCTGCTTCTCTGCCTAAATATAGCTACAGAGAGGCGCATTCTGGAGGCTCCTATTACAGCATCACACCGGGTTATAGTACCTTCCAACATAGCGAGTACAATTAGTGGGCTCATTGCTATCCATTTCCTTTATTACAATGCAATGAAAAAGTTGTGTGTTTGTGCAACTTATACTGTATAATTATTCTATAATTATATGCATTATTTTGATAATGTGGAGCATAAGGGCTGGGTCCCGCTGCGTCCGGCGGCCGCGTGAGTGTTCCCCACCAGCAGGGGAATCCTTCTGAGCAGGTCCCAGCCCCCCTCGCTGCACGGCTCACTACGTGCTGTGACGCGTCAGCCGGCAGGGGATGCAAGAAAATTGTGATCCCGAGCGGTGACGCGTCAAGTGGTGCGCTGATGAGCCTCTCAGCGGAGGGGGCGGGAGCTGTCAGACAGCTTCCTACACAAGGTAGGGTGTGTGTGTGTGTGTGTGTGTCTAACATTGCAGCAGCTCCCTCCTGCAGCCCGGGAGCCCGAGCCCGTGGAGGAAGGGGGGGAGTAGCGGGTCCCTCCGCTCAAACCACGCCCCCCCTCCCACTCCCATCCCCCCCCTCCCACTCCCATCCCCCTCCCTACAGACCGCATATCGCGGTCTGTGCCTGTCAGCGCGCCGCCTGTCTGCAGTGCGGGCGCGCTGACTGAGGGAGCGGGGCCTTAGCCTAAGTTATGTATGCCGTCATCAGCTAGCCTTAGGGTTGAATGCAATTCATCAATTAGTTTGGTTTAACTGCAGAATTGCTGTAAGACCCATGCATTGGATAAAGGAAAATACAATAGACAGATCAGAAGCAAGATAATGATTTTGGAAATGCTTGTTATATTATTTATTCATAAAACTCTGATTCTTAGTTTTCTTACTTTCATAAATTGTCTACTCTTTTGATGCTTCTTAAACTGTTTGTATTAGACCCTAAAGGTCGAAATAACTGTCTGTGAGTAAGTTTACTGGATATGCACTTCTTTAACCCATGCTGTGCTGAAAAGTTGTGTAATGCAGCCAGGGTTGCCACCTTCTACTGAAGGCCAACCCGGAGAAAATGTAAAAAAAAAAAAAATTCCTTTAATTGTTGGGGCGTGGTGCGGCGGCGTCTCCTGGCATCCTGCTGCAATTCCCCCTCCAACTGCAGTGACCATGGCTACGCGGCGTCAAATGATGGCAACGTGATGCCTCGTAGCGTCATGACCTCACGTAGCGTCCCATTGTCACGGCAACGTGGTGTCATTTGACGCTGTGCAGCCATGTTCACTGCAGTAGGAGGGGGAATTGCAGGAGAATACGGAGAATGCTGGAGACGTTGCCACCCCCAGCCGCCCCCCGGAGATTGACAGGCCATAGCCCGGAGGTAAGTGCCCAAAACCCTGAGTCTCCAGGTCAAACCCTGAATGTGGCAGGCATAAGTTTATAGGGCTCCATGGTAAAATGGATTAGAAGCAAAAGGTGACACTGTGTGTTTATTTGCATGTTATTTCCCAGAATCCCTGTGGACGCATTGCATGCTAAGAGATAATGAGGAAACGTTACTTTCTGAGACGTGACCGTGGTCACAAGTAATATCTTTATTTGCTATTAGTTTCCAATATTTTGCCATAGCAAGTAAGAAGAGGAATAATCTTGGTTGTGTACATAATAATGTATCCCTTTTTTTTGGTCTACTTCTGTTCATTATTCCCATTTACGGTTTAATAATGACAATATCCAATACCTTTTTCTATAAACCAATGTTAATGTATTTTATTTGCACAATCCCAGGTATACTGGTGTGGCCTATAGAATATAAATACTCAAGGAATAAGACTTATGGGACAAGGAATCTTATTTTGGGGCACTGACTGGCACCACAGTATTGTCTCAAAATGCATAACTTTGCATTGAAAATAGTTGTTTTGAAATAACTTAGCCTTGTTGAATTGCCAAAAGGAATTGAAGAACTGTTGTTTTAAAAGGAGCTTTTGTACTTTCAGGAAGTGAGACACTGCGATTTCAAACTATATCCATTGAAATATTTCTTTGTAAAATAAAATAAAAAACCGGAAAAGATAACAATGGACTGAATATATCAGTGCACATTTTAAATTATTGTTAGCAATAAACATAGCTGCAACAGAAAAAAAAAAGTTCATAACAATTTTATACAATTACTAGAATACTACATTGTAAGCTCTCACGAGCAGGGTCCTCATTACCTTCTGTATCACTGTATATTTGTCCTTATTTGTATTTGTATGTTACTCTGTTTATTTAAATATCAAATCTCTGGAGTACCATAGTACCACGCTGTGGAATATGTTAGTGCTTTACAAATAAACGTTAACAATGTTATTAATAATTACCGTCATTAGTGATGTACCGAGTACCCGGTAATATCCCGCTACCCGCTTACCCGGCACTTTTTCCGATACCCGGAAACTACCCGGACCCGACACCAGGGGCTGGGTAATTTCCGCGTTCTGCTCTGCTCCCTTGGTCCTCCACTTGGAGAATGGCAAAAGCAGAGCAGCAGAACACTTACCTGCAGCCGGTGGCGGCGGGTGAGGAAGACCACTGCCGAGCGTGAAGGGGACCACGGCGACATCGTGGGAGCAGCGGCAGACATCCAGGTGACGGTGGCAGCAGAGGACGTTCTTGTTGAGCCAGCGCTGGAGCAGCAGAACACATCACAGCTGATGCCAGTGGGAGCCGGGGAACATGTGACCAGAGCAGGAGCGTTACTATTGGACAGCCGGGGAGGAGCTGGCTGTCCAATAGTAACGCTCCGCTCCAGACACATGTGCCCTGGCACCCACCGGCATCAGCTGTGATGTGTTGCACTGCTCCCGCGCCGGCTCAACAAGGAACCCTCTGCTGCCATCGCCATCGCCACCAGGATGTCTTGTGATCTCCTCACCCTACACCGCCGGCTGCAGGTAATTCAATGCTACCGGCCGGGTACCCGGCCCGGTAAAATTTCTATTTTTCCTCGGGTACCCGGTTTCCTTCCATTTAGAGGACTCGGTACAACACTAACTGTCATCAGTGACTCATTGAGTAAAAGCACTAACTCTTAAAACAATGACACTGAGTTTGATAGCAGAGGAGTCTGGTTCAATTGCCGGTGTCGGGACCTTGGGTGGGTCATTTTATCTCCCTGTGCCTCAGGCACCAACAAACAGAGTGTAAGCTCACCAGTGCAGGGACTATATATGTACACTGTCAGCACTATACCAGGAAAAAAATACATATAAGTACCCAGAGATTCAATGTTGTGTATTTCAGATGTGTATTTATTTAAGTGGCCGCACACAGCTAAGATAAATTACAGGGCCCAGAGCTGTGTGATTCTAAGTATGATTCATTGCACACCAGTCCGTTCTCTATGGAGCTGAAATGATGTGCTTTTTTAAACAGTTTATCGCCCCCCGGGGTCTCCATTTATGGAGATTTTCCTGTATACGCTGCATTGTACGTAATTTAAAACGGCGGGGTTTTGAGTTACACTTACTCGGTTTCAACTTTAAGCAACCTGCTATCTAAAGGTTACAAGGGTGAAGTTTCAACACTCTTTTTTTACTGCTCTGAATCCCTGAAAGTGTAAAGGAATGCTTTGTGATGCCCCGTACCATTTAAGCATTTAACTTTGACAAAGCTAGCAATGAGGATATAATTCATGGATAACCTTGGTCAAAAACAAACATATGCCACATGCTGAAGCAGGTGCAAATAAGATGATACCATGATAACATTCTTCCAAGTCAAACTCTTAATTTTGACTGCAGCACTGTTATTGCCAACTGGCATTGAAAGTACAGCAGGGTGTGGCCAAGGGAGACCTATGTTTCTTTGTTCTTTGATACAAAGTTAAACAGAGAGAAATACAAATAGGTAATTTGTAACTAGGTGGAATAGAAATGAATTAATTAGTTATGATTTATGCACCAAGTCGGATATACGATACAACTCTTGTTCAAACTCATATAGCCCATTAGGTCGATGCGCTGCTGAAACTGTTACTAGAAATGTAACTACGTCATTTAGTCACAGGAATTTGCCGCAGCAGGAGACAGGACAAGTGGATATAAACGATCTCTGGTATTTTACACAGTAGACGAAAAATGCACCAAATCAAACCTTTTGGCATTGTGAGTTAAACTGTTATTTATTTTGTTTATATACTGAGGGTGACATGATTTTTCCAGTTGAGTTGAGGAGGAGTTAATCATGGGATCCTGAAATATCTTAACAAATCAGCAGCCCTTCCATTTTTGGAATATAGGTTTTTTTCCGACACAATTGTCACTGTGGAATCCCCTGGAGTGAAATGCTTCTCTTCATAACTCCAAGGACTCCCCCTTTCCCCCAATGACATCGAGCAGAACAGTATGCAAGCATCTATATCAGTGGTTTTCAACCTTTTTTTGGTTAAGGAACCCTATAATTAGATTGTGAAACTCTAGAGAACCCCAACCCTCTCCCCACCATCTCTCATCTCCCCCGTCTCTCATATCCCTGTCTCTCGTCTCTCCCCCCTCCCCCGTCTCACCCCCTCCCTGTCTCTCTATCCCCCTTCCCTGTTTCTCTTTTCTCCCCCTCTCACACTCCGCCCTTATGATCCCTCTCCCCCTCATGCTTCTCTCGCCCCCTTACTCTCCCTCTCCCCCTCTCACACACTCCCCCTTACGCTCCCTCTCCCTTTCTCCCCCCCCCTCTCCCCCTTACGCTCCCTCTTCTACACACACACACACACCTACACCTACACCTACACACACACACACACACAGGGAACCGCAGGTGCATCAGTGAAAAATCCCTGCAGTGAGAACAGCAGAGACAGACAGCGCACACCTCTTACCTTGGGGCCTGCGGTGCTGCTCAAGAAGCTCCTTCCTCTTGAAAGCCGGAAGTTGCATTCAACTCCGACAGCAACAAGGAGAGGAAGTCTCACAGTGACCGGGTGGCTGCTGCTGAGCTGGGGAGCTGTCGGGTCAGTACTGCGTGGTGCGGCTTCGCTGGGCCTGGGACAGTTCTCCTCCCCTGGCGGCTGCGAAACCCCTGAGGGTTGCCCGCAGATCCCGGGTTGAAAATCATTGATCTATATAGTGCATAACGTGACTTTAACTGTTTTATGCCACCTCATTAGTGTTCTGCTCGTGGCAAAAATTATTCTGGATATAATTAGGTTTAGTCAAGATTTATGGCTTAAACGTTCCAAAATGAGTAAGCAACATTTGCTTAATTACTACTAATATCCTCTAATAATGTTGCACAAGAAAATGTTATCGCTGATACAACACAGAAAACCCAAAGGTTGGAAACATTGTTGGAAGGGCCTTATTGTCCTAAACCCTAAATGTGTTTGGTGACATGGTGTTTAGAACGGCTTAGAATCTAAATATTAGGCCAGTTCCCAGAACTGTTGAAAAGCTTGAAAGGAGCCCATCACCTCAAAATATTGGTAAGCAACATACGTTAGTGAGATGGCCACACAAGCAACCTGCACTTTCCCCCAAGGGCAACGTGTCCTTTAACTAGAGGGCCCCATTCACAAAACCACAGTGGCACTTTATTATGGTGACGCGATTCACTTTAATGCTGTAGCCCAGAAGAAACAACATACCCATTATAAAATGTTGCATTAAGTACTTTTTGTATGTTTGTTTCTGTGTGACAGCTAACTGAACATATTAACGGATATGTGGGAAATAATGCAAGCATTTATCATTTTGGTAAAATACGCACTCTTTGATCAATTTCTTATGAGTAGTCCCCAAAATGCCTATTCCTTATGGGAGGGCAAGGTATAATTCAGAAATGTTTGAACCAATCATAGCAGAGAGAATCACTTCATACACGCAATAGACACCTAATTAATGTCCTGGTAAAAGCACAAGGAAACTAGATTCTTCTTTGTGAGTTTTGACATCAAGTTCTTATTCCTTCTGAAAAAGCTGTTCATTTAAACGTCTAATTAACATAAACAATCAGGACACTCAAATACAGCTTTTTGGCTCTCGATAATGACTAAAAGGAAAAGTGTCTGATTTTACAGCTAAGCTTTTTAAATCTCTCTTGTCAAGGTCAAGCTTGCTATATGTCCTTATTTGGGCAAGGTTATAAGGTCGTATTGATCCCTAAGTCAATGTTTTGTCCTAGAGATAGCCATAAGTGTCAAATAGCCAGACGTTGTGCAGTCTGACTCCTGGAAACATGCCAGACTTCCAGAGATGGGTCAAACTCCATCAACTGACAAGTAAACCCCAACAAAAACATCTAACACTTGACATGACTAAAGCACAGAATCGTATGATATGCTTCACCAAATCCTTGTTTAAACAATCTTGCAATTACATGTGGCACAACTGAACAAGCTGTGTATAAATGCCAGGTGAGCAGAGGTCAGCTGTGATGGACGGCATGGTCTGCTTTCAGACCTAAACACTTTATAAAATTGTGTAAGTTAAATAAAGGCTCTAGAACACATAAAAGCAGACAGACATTTAATGAAAGATCGATTTGTTTAATATTTACGTTTTACTATTCAAAGGGCTCGCTGCCTGTGTGAGGTATGAAATTGTGCCCATAACTTGCAGTGAAAAGAAGACATATGGCTTAACACTGTTATTATTCTGCCGATCCAATAAACATATAAAACCAAATGGGTCTTGTCATAGAAAGAAAGAGAGAACGCATTAATTAAGTTGTTTTTCTCGTATATGGTTCCCCACTGGGTTTGGTTCACTTATAGTGTATTTTCACTAGGAAAACTAGCATTCAGGAGGAGGAATATTCAAAGACTGAATACGCTCTCTATAAATGTTGTATTCTGGTAAGTGTATGTATGCTTTTTACCAACATTTTCCAGATTTTTATGTAAAGTTTATTTTTATTTTCAACAGTGTTGAATGTAAATTTTAGACGCTTTGCAAAGGAGCTAACAATGTGATACAATGGAAACTTTGGGCATACAGTAGATATTTTAAGCTGTTTCAAAATATGAATGTATCACATTCTTCTCAACTGGAAACTTTAAAGCAGCAGTCTAAGATGATGGTCCCCCTCCCTTTAATATGTGCATCAATACAATCCACACAATGATAAATAATTAGCTAAGTTGCCGATCGATCCATTCTCCTCTAATTGATCGGTGAAGATTCGGCTCGGGGGTTCACGAAATGGCTGTCAGTGCAGCAGAAGAGGACCAATGACGCAAAGTTCTGTGGGGAAGATCATGTGACCAGACAGTCAATAGATACAATTGGTGCACTGTTAGAAAGAGGGCAGGGCTCAAAAAGGGGTGTGCCAGAGCCTGTTTCAGAAGAGGAACAGGATGTGACTTTGTAAATGGTTGCTGTAGATAAAAAAAAATGCTTGTTGCATTATAATAAATTAAAAATGTCATTCAGAGTTGTTGTTGTTTTTTTTAATGCTAAAAGTATTCTCTCATAGTACAGAACTGATTTGTTTAAAAAAAAACATACAGGTGGGATATTGCTTGGTCTGCAGCTTTCAAGGCTCATTCACTAAACTGCAATAGAAGTCTAATGTGCAGCAATACCATTCATTCCAATAGTGTTTCAAAATCTTAATGAATTCGGTCAAATTAAGAAACTACCAAAGCAGATATTTATATCACTACAAAACTTCAAAACCTTGGTAAACAGATTAAGAATGAAGTTATCAAGTTTAAAACAAAATAACCATGGTAAATCCATTCTAGAAAAAAAACCATGTAAACTTTAAACCCAATTTATGCTAATAGGTCACAAAATACACAACAGCGAGTTACTGAAGGGTGGTCAAGTGTTTTGCTTATTAATAGCAGAAGTGCTTTACTTCTAAATTAATATGACACGAGATAAGTCCAAGCATGTTCTTATTTTAGCAGATTCTAATCAATGAATAAAAGAAAATAATCCAAAACTGCACGCCCCCTAATAGTTTATTCATTTAAATGTTACTTGAAGATATGACATTGTGCTAAGACCCAAAACCTTAAACTTTACCTTGGTAAGTAGGCTTGCAGTCAAACGTTAACTAGTAATAACTATTCCACATGTTTCACCAACGCTTTTTTTTTTTTAAACAAATATTTGTGTTTCATTTCTCGAAGTGATCAACGTAAAAGAACGTCTGCAGATCAAACATTATAAAAATAAAAAGTAGCGCTCATTTGCATACAGTTGGCATGTGTGTCTGCCATATATCAGTTTATGATATTGAATACCTTTGTGCGATGCCACATCACCAGATGCCGTTGCAGGAGATCTCAATGGCCCTTTATTGTCGGAACGGGACGTTACACATTGTTGAATAATAGAGCTGGTTCAAAAACAGGTTACAGTGAAGGAAATCATTTGTGAAAAGTGACACAGATGTCGCTCGTAAACTGCGGAGACTATTCGTGCTGTTTCTTTTGATATCCTATTACATTAAACAACTCAGTGCACAGGTACATAGTGTACTATCAAATGTTTGAGTTGTACTAAAATAAGTACAGGCAGTCCTCGCTTTTCTGATACAATGCATGCCACAAACCCGCGTCGGAGACGATATAGTCGGAAGTGGGACCCAGGTTAATCGGCGGCTGTTTCTGCGGCGGATAATGAGTTTTTAGACTGCATTATGTGCCGTGGGAAACCGCATCTGACGGGAAGCGCAACATCGTTAAGCGAGGACTACCTGTAACTACTTTTGCATTAAAAAAAAAAAAAAACAAAAGCAAAAAAGTCCCTAATATCTAAGAGCAAGAAAGTATACTGGTAGTCGGAGATATTAGGGTGCTCTATAGATTTTTTATGGTCAATATTTTTTTGATTCCAATAATCAATCAATTGAAATATAACCCGATCTCTGAACCCACATAAACACTTTAAAACATATCTCTATCTGTGCTCAACTTAACTCTTATAGTACAAACACACAAAGGCAACGATGCCAGATGCACCAAAGTTTGTTTTTCTTTAGTTTATCACAAGGAAATAAGATTCAGTTCCTGAGGTAGGTTGTGTTTATTTTATAAGCTGCTAAGTTCCTACATTCAGACTATGAATACAAAAACACATGTAGGCTATGTACTGTATATCTTTATTTATATACAGTAGCGCCATCCATGTACATAGTGCTTTACAGCAGTAATACACGTGACATAATAATATAACACATAGTGGGAATAAGTGTGTAGCCCCGGTAAGTAATGGGGGCTATATATCTTTCTTCTACTGGTGTAAGTCCTGCTAATAGCAGGCCGCCAGTAGTTATCATGGGTTTTCCCTGCTTCAAGCCCTGCCGTGATTGGTAGAGGTAGGCACCTGACTCTGTGTGGGAAGGCATAGACACAGGGGAGGGCCTGCTGACATCATGAGGGGTGGGACTGACTAAACTTAGTTGCAGTTCCTGTCTGTGTGCAGGCAGTTAGTGTTGGAGTGCCTGACTGGACAGTCAGAGCAGTAAGTTAGCTAGGTTCCTGTGGAGTAGGGCCTAGTAGCAATAGGTGGACCAGTGCCCTTCACCCTGCTTAGGGGGTGAGGGAAGAGCTAGCCCCACCCTGAGCGCCCTGGGATGGGGGTGGAGGCAGGGAGCAAAGAGCCCCAGACAGCCCATCCTGAGGGTGCACTTCTGGAGGGAAAGGAGAAGGAGGCAAAGCCTGTACACTGTGTCTAAAGTTTTGCTGTGTGCTGCTGCTGTGTGCTGCTACTGATCTGCTGTGAGTACAATAAAGACCATTGCTGCTTTTATAAAGAGACTGTGTGTGTGAGATTGGAATCTCTTGCCCTGGGACCAGGGCTTTCTCTGGGAAGATTCCAACCTATCCCCTAGGTTTCGCCAGAGAATGGAGGCGCTGCACCACAACCACTAAAGAATGGAGTCATATACCCCAGAAGCCTGGCCCTGTTATCCCCCATACCGCCGCGGGAGACTCAGGCCCTCCTGTTACAAGCAGGTATGCACCACCATATACATGTAGCCAGCCCTCAATACACCTTAGAGGCACAATCTGAGTTTGGGGGGGGGGGGGGGGGGGGGAAGGGGGGAACATGGGCTACAAGTGCTTGAGACATAAAAGTAACATTAGAAAAAAGGAGTCCCTGCCCCGAAGAGCTTACAATCGAAGTGGTAAGCAGGAAGAAGGTACAGAGGCAGTAGGAGGGTGTTCTGGTAAGTGCGTCTGCAATGGGTGAAGGTCAGATGGACAAACACATGGTGCTCTAATAATGTATAGCAGGGGTACAGCTAAAAAAAATATTTAGGGCCTTCTTTACTAAGCAAGGCAACTCCATGAGACATGTTCCAGCACTGTTTAGTGAATATGGCCCTATAGGGCCAATTCCGACAACTGCTTTGTATTGTGCCCTTTTGGAAAAGAAGGTGCAGTATGGAGTAACACTTTGTAAATATGGCTTTTTTTTATCCCATTCCCTTGAATTGGGCCGTAGGGTGTTTGCCAGCACGGAAAGTGTCGTGTAGTGTAGAACCTCCTAGTAAATTTAAACCTTAGGGTTTTTTTATTTTATTTTTTTGTTTACCCCACTTTAGGCGTTGATGGTTTTTACTAAAATGAGAGCAAAACCCCCAGAAACGACACGCCCTAATAAAATATGCATTACAAATTATTCCTTCCTGTTTCCTCTGATACTTCCATATAAATACTCCTGAAATCGCTGACACGAGAATGTTTGAGCAAAGTAGTATTGATGCTAAGAGATGTTCTAAATGATTCCCTTAGGACTAATTACACTAATCCAAGGTCAAACCTTTGCATGCCATTGTCGCTGAATAACAATTGAATTCATAAATGGTAATATATTCATAAACAGCCCAAGCATACCTAGAATTGTATGATTAGGACTCAGATGTTAAGTCCTGCTCCTGATATGCTGCTGATTAGCGATCTAATTCCAAATTAATATAAATTCAACCCAAAAATGCAATCTACCTTTATGAGAAACTACTGTGGTATATTCTGTTGCCCTTTTGTATGACCCTCTCGTGTAAATGCTAAGACAATTTATGTGGTCACAATATGTTGTAATGTTTCTGAATACATGAAAACCTAATAATAATAAGAAAAAACTTAACAAATGGGAATAGCTGGAATCCCTCCCCCCCCCAAAAAAAATCCTATTAATTTCAGGCAAATTCAAAGTGTAAAATAAATTAATCCAGTTTCCCAACACCTTTACAAACTGTAAAATCATAATTTCGCTAAGATACTGCATAGGAAACAGGAGTAAGGTATCCCATTCATATAAAAAGCTGAATACAATGACAAATTAAAATATGACATTAAAAAAATATATAACGTTGCAAAATAGGTAGCAAACTGTCTTTTCGCATCACTAAGTAAAACAATAGGCAGAGATCTTAATTTAAACGTGAGAGTTAAATGTGAGACCAATGTTCCGGTCCCTCCTTGGACCTTTGTCCAGACATAGGTCCAAGGAAAGTGAAACTGTGATGTTTAGATCAAGACCTTTTGAGTGCGGACTATTGCTTTAGGCCTCGAACATAGTACAGGAGCGCAACAGAGCGCGTGATGTCACGCGAGCCTGCACTTGAAGAGATTTGTGGCCTGCATGTTTTGAGCGATGGGCGGGCGTGGTGAGGGCGTGCCGGGGGGTGCGTGGCGGTGACGTCACGTGAGCGGTTCGACCCCATTGGCTGAACCGCGCACCTAACCTGGCCGTCGCGTCGTAAAAACAAATTTGTTTGTATCCTTAAGTTTGTGCAGCACCGTCTCCCACATGCACACGCGCTCACACTGTAGCTGGGCGCATTGACGTAAGGTAATTTGTTTTCGGCGCGAGCGGCTTCGCCTCCCCTATTATGGCCAGAGCCTTACTCATCGGAACACCGCATTTGTGGAGGTCTCTAGGTTTCGCAGGCAGGGGGGAATGGGACAGATTTTAGTAATGTGGACAAAACAATATAGCACGTGAAGCCAGACTATTCGTTCATTTCAATTGTTTTATGTATTGCTTTCTCCTGACATTAAAATGTATGAATATGCATATTCCCATTTTTTTGGCAGCAAACTATTTCAGAGAGATGTGTTATCGTGTTAAAGGGTATAATAATAATAATAATAATAATAATAATAATAATAATAATTGTTTGTTCTTGTATAGCGCTGCTAGTTTTACATGGTATGCACATTTTTATACTGAGAGAGTGTTTATTACAGTTTGTGCCCTTTTAAAATTTACACATTTTGAAACAGGGATGTTTAGACATTAGAATGTATTTCTCTAAAGAAGGGGAATGTCTGTTTGTAAAATGTGTATGCGTGCAGCCGGACATGCTCAGTGCATGTCATTCTACTAAGTTCATCAGAAATTCTATTCGTAGTCTTGGCTCTCTCAACTTTTCCCTTTCCTCACACAGGCAGGTGGAGCAGCTGCAGATTTGGAGACAGACAGTTGGATCTCATACTTTTCCGTGGAGAGTCAGCACAGCAGCCACTATGCTTTCAAAGCAAGTGACGGAGGTATAAACAACTGGCTTGGGGAGACAGCCAAGACCAAGTACTGTGCACCTGCCAGAGGTTCAAAGGAGGTTTTGAGGATGGCAGATGTTTTTTTCCCACCTGCATCTCACTGATGTTGGTTATGAAGCTCTCTGCCATATGGAGTTGTCTTCCTCTGTTTGCATGGGCTGGACAGTTCCTAAACTATGTATCGAAAATTACATGAATACAAGTAAAGCAACATGAAAACTCAGTAGGCACTATCTGAGTCTACTTGGTTAATATATATATTCTCTACAGCTACCCTTTGCTTGAATTTGCAGCCACAAACCTGTTAGAACTTCACTTTTTTATTCTTTAGTCCCAAATCAGGATGAGTCCCTGAAGTATAGCTGTAATGCACTAAAATGTGCATGCGTACTATCCTCCACATTATTATGCCCTCTGCTGCCATGCTTTGCAATGAATTTCTGGCATCACTACATTGCTGTAAAAAAGTTTAATACTCTGCCCATCCTTCACAAAGTTCCAGATACATAGTTAGTTTTAAGAAGTCTATTGAACAAAAAGTATAGTTGCCAAAACAGTAGATGCAGTAAAACTTGTTTATCTGAATTTGTTGTTCTTTTAGTTTCTCCCAACTCATGACATGTAGCAAGACTCACTGTCTCGGGCTCCACAATAGAATCATTCCACAAAGGTATGCGGTGTCGGGGCAGTGGGGGGTCCATGCTTCCTAATGGGACTCCCTGCGGCATTAATCCTCTGGTACTGCAACCACCACAGTCATGTGAATGAGTGGCAGCAGCGCCGAAGACAGTTAGCTAGCTACATTTGTACAGTATGTACCCCAGATTTAAAATCAAAGCTCACACAGCCTTACATACCTATGCTACTTACTGTACTAACACATTTTTGCTACTACCAGTGTTTATTAAGAAAAATACAGAATACAAAATTCACTAAAGACATTCATTGCAATTTTTCTTTAAAGCTTTATTCCAAGCACAATTTCTTTTCTAAAAAATAGGTTTGAAGCAGGGGGTGTCACGGAAGACCAGAACATATTTACGGGATCAAGCACCAGACAGGACACCAAGATAAAATAAAACAATATTTATTTCGACTGGACTCAGCAGACACAGCACAGTGTCACACAACAGAGTTGTACTCCAAGAAACTGTGCATACAGGGGAATTCCAGAGGTCCTAGGTGCCCGGCGCCACCGTAAGGGCTTACCCGGCACAGCTTCCACTCTTGTGGGGTCCGGAGTATCCAGGCAATGCTGGATGCAAATTGCAGGCAAGCACTTTTGAATCTCCCGTTTTGGAATGTCACACAGCCTCGGTTTTGGGTGTCTCTGGCACAACCTCTCAGTACACCACTTAGTCCGCCTGCATGCCTGGCCAAGAATGAGCTGTGGAACTCAGATCGGCTGCTTTTTTTCTAGTTTTCCCATCTCCATAGAAAAGCATGGAGAATGGGGTCACGACCAATCACAGTGCGAATGCTGTGTGTGGGACCATCACATTGTGAGGGCTCGCCTGTTTTGGCCAATTCGGGCTGAGGCACAGCGAGCGGGAATTATAAACAGACCAATGAGAACAGCACCTACCAGCCCATGTTCTCAATGCTGGTTTGCCATCTCCTGATGAGATAGGTGCCTCTCTGTCTGAGGCAGACAATTACTCTGCTTATCGGACCAATATCTCCCAAATAGGACTGCCCATGCCTTCCCTCCTTCATCCTCAACCCCCTCGTGGAACCAGCAGAACCCATATCTTTTGGCATGCAGTCTGGACAGTATTACCAGCCTAGCACTCCAAGGGAACCAGAAATACGCTATACAGTTTTAACACAGTACATTTATACATGCAAAAAAAGGCTGTTCTATACTGTACATTATTATAGTTCAACACATGCGATTTTGTGCAAATGAGGCACGCAAGGATCAATATCCAGGGCCCATCCTGTATATCAAAATGATAGGGGTAATGGCTGGGCTTTGCCTTTATTATAAGAGCCACATTGCCCCAATCATTACAGGGGGTCTCCAGAGCTGAACCGAGTTTTCAGCTCTAGGGACTCCCTGCTTCCCGAGACACTTACCTCTGTAGGGGGGTGCTGGTATCTCTCTGCTCTTTAAATGTCCTGCAAGGAATTCCGTCACGACTTCCTATTGGCCCACGTGACATTTAAGACGCCATTACAAGAACCCAAAAAAGCCCAGTCAGAGCAGTTACTGCACCCCCTTCCGCGGTAAGTATCTCGGGAAGCAAGGGGGGGTCCCATGAGCTGAAACCAACATGATTCACCTCCGGAGACCCCGTGCTTCAAACCTATTAAAAAAAAAAAATACAAAATACATGCCGCTTGGACTACTTTAATTGCAGTTAATTGTGTAATTTCAAAATTGGTAAGAAACTGAATGTGCACCAACTGCAGTGGTCTGATGAGCTCGGAGCAGCTGCTGCTGAGGAAAAAAATAGGTGTATTCATCCATTCACCCCGGAGAGTTGTCTTGTTACAGGGTTTGCAGATATCTCTAGTGACAATTCTGGGCTTCTATAATACAGATACATTTCTTGCATTGTGGGATTCAGTGCACTCTATCCAAATGTTATAACATTTTATCTGCCTATAGTACAAAACATATACTTTCTCGTCATTCGTTACCTTGTTTAATGGGTAGAGATGCACTGAATAATGAGCATCTTCTCAGACATATGAACTGTTACCCTAGAACAGGGGTGGCCTTCTCCAGTTCTCAAATGCCATCAACAGGTCAGGTTTTAAGGATATCTCTGCTTCAGCACAGGTGGCTCAGTCGTTGCCCTAGCAGCTCACAGTAAAATGAGAATGATAGCCATTGCAAGCAGCAGGGCCCAACATCCTATATACCACCATTTATAAATGGGCCCACCATCCTATTTTAATCATTTTAATTTCATTAAAGTAGGTGGTCACTCAATATTGTCAGAGGTTGCTACAAGAAACCATTATGCCAAAGCTGGAGTGACAGCTCTTCCCAGAATACGTCATTAGTGTGCTTTCAAAAGTAATGATGTAATTGGTACATGTGCGGCCACTTAAACTCAACAGCACTGCTGCGCTATTTTATACGGTAGGTTTTATTACCCTAACTAATGATTTACAAGTTCATAAATCCTTTCAATACCGGAGGTACTTAATGGTGAAACCCCTGTTAGTTTGATTTTTTTTTTTATTTAGTATTTTCAAAGCAGCTCAGCAATGTCATTGTCTTCATTAAACCAATAGAATCATACATAAAGAAAGCCTTTCGTAGCTTTGCTTTTTTTTTTAGAAATGTTCTTTTCATTAGGGCTGCTGAATGGGGAGTACTTGTCAATCAAGTGTTTACTCAACCACCAGCCCACTCTCTCCCTATGGAAGGGACAATAAAGGTAAGGAGGAGTGTGTGAGGCCTTGCATGTGCAAACTCCCGTTGAGTGCATAGTAATGTCGCACAAAAGGGAGTAGCTAGAAAAAAAATCAATCCTCTCCCATGTTGTAGCACTGGGGCACGTAAACTGGCCCCTTTTCTGGGAAGAGGGGAGGCGCGGCGGTTGCAGAGGCCCTGCACATCCCTGAAGGCATTTAAATTAAATGCTGGGGATCGCATGAGGTCTCTGTAACTTTCTAGTGACGCAACGCCACGGCAACCCGGCCTCTAATGATGCCATTGCCATGGCCACTTGACGTCACATGACCCTGCTGCGTCATTTGATGCCGGAGCTGAGCAGAGGGGGGTGGGCGCAAGCAAGAGGTGAGAGCAGGCAGGGGAAGTAGCGGAAGTAGGGAAGCAGGGGATGCAGGGGAAGCAGGGAAGTAGCGGAAGCAGGGGATTCAGGTCAAGCAGAGAAGCAGGGGAAGTAGGGAAGCAGAGGAAGCAGGGGATGCAGGTCAAGCAGGGAAGCAGGGAAGTAGGGAAGCAGGTCAAGCAGGTCAAACAGGGAAGCAGGGGAAGTAGCGGAAGCAGGAAAGCAGGGAAGCAGGGGAGGCAGGGGAGGCAGGGAAGCAGGGGAAACAGCAGAAGTAGGGGAACTAGGGGAAGCAAGGGAAGTAGGGGAAGCAGGGGAAGTAGGGGAAGCAGGAAACGTGTCGTCACGTGCCAAAAACTGGCAAATTGGAGAAGTTGCCTAAAGTCACAGGGAACTGATACGGCTGCTTCCGATTCGTAGCCATTTACAAGACCAGGAAGCAGTGTTTGGAGAGGGGGGTCCCAACGAACATCGTGGCAGTATTCCGGGCGCTGGTGCACTCCCGTATTCGGGCAGAGTTCACGTACGCCGAGTCCGCTGGGACGGTTTCGGAGTTTGCCTCCCAGTGGGCGTTAGGCGAGGTGCTCTGCTCGGTATCCCCCATCATGGGTTCTTCTGAGTTAACCCTTCTTTTTTAAATGCATTTTTTTTTTACAGTGCACTTGTTGGTTCCCTTTAAATATTTGTTTGACTGGTTTTTCTTTGTTCTACTTGGCAACAAGTAGAATTGCTGTTTAACTGAATTGGCCGGGTTCGCCGACGAATCAGTATTAAACCAGATCAAAATAGGCTGCTTCCGATTCGGTAACATTACCTTTAGACCAAACTTTATCCCTGCCTCCCCATATCTAGGAATTCATAAACAAAGCTATTAAGTGAACTTGACAAAGGAGATTTTTAGCCCTATTTACTAAGCAGTGCAATTACATAATATGCTTTCCGGTGATAGAAGGTATGTTATAGTATGGAATTGTAGAGTGCCAGTGCGTCAGAATAAACAGGCCCCTTGTATATATAAGCGTCTGCAAAAGGACCACTCCCAATATACTGTGTGTATATAATGTAATTGCCCTAATAGGGTTTGGGGACTAGTACCTAATGCTATAAAGCACCAATAAGCAGTACAAACATTGTCCCATACAATGAGAAATAAGGGTATGGCAACCCACAGAAGCAACTCAGTTGGTTCCCAAGATCCAAAGGAGTGGTCCACAGCAGTAGGTTCAGCAGCGTGCAGTCCACCAGGCAAAGACACCTTGATAAAGGGCACACGGCCCGAAACGCGTAGGTGGGACACATGCTGTGACTATGGGGGACTTTGTCTGATCCCTTTATTTCATTAAAGTAACTTTTTTTGCTTCCGTGAGCCTCCTCCTGTTATTCTAGGCAGTGCACTGCCTTTTTTCTCTATATGTTATAGTATGGCCCATCCACACCCACTTAGTAAATATGTCTTTACTGAATCTGCTACAATATTGTGCGCAGTTTTATGATTCTCTGATTCTTTTTGAAATTACATAATTCTTACATGAATAGTACGTTTATAAATATAATACTAGAAGGGAGGACTGTGCAAAGGATCACAAACCAACCAAAAGAGTTGCGTTCTAGGTGCACACCTAAAAAAAATATAACATAACTTTTAATGGGTATATTAAAATGAGATGGCAAAGAAAAATCGGCACAGTGTATAAATGTGCAAATAACTGTGCAAGTGGTCAAAAAAGTTTAAAAAACAGGAAGGAACAGGATATTTGTATAGTGACCTGTTAAGACAATGGAGAGGCTTGTGGAGCTCTAATAGTTAACAGCCCACTGGTTAATAACCTCAATTTAGCGAAGTAGTAGCTTAACAGGGACACTGCCAAAATTGTGACACACCCTAATGGGGTAACAAAAAACACAAGTTACCTTTATCCTGCACATTAATAAACAGGGAAGGACTTAGATGTAAAACCTGTGTATATTACACCTAGGCGGCTAGGTATGAGAGTAAGGGTAAAATAAACACCCTATGACAACAGCCTGTAGATAGAGAATGGACAGCCTGTAGATAGTGAGGCCCTGTATGGAGCAGGCTCCTTTAACTAGCTAACATTGTCCCAGTGGAATCTCTGTATCTATTAACTCTGATTATAGTACATCAGCCATATAACACAGCATCAGTATAGTGAAAGTAAAGTTACTTGGTTGCTAATCTATACATCTGTTGCTGTAATGCTGTTGTGCTGCCTATGCCTAGTATGCTGGACTTCCTGGTTATGATGTCATCACGTCACGATGCCCTACGCGTTTTGCTCACTAACGGATATTTTCATTTCATCAATATTTTTATTTATTGCTGCTTGATAACGATGTAGCAAGTTTATTTTCCTAGCAAGTACATTTCTGTGTTGTATAACATAAGTGAGACATTTGCTTATACAAAGTTGGCATAGGATATAACTTTCTGCGCATCCAGGGCCGCCAACAGCGGGGGACAAAGGGCACTGGCGTCCCGGGCCCCGTGGGTCAGGGGGGGCCGGCCGCTCGGGCCCCCTGCGCGGCCGGGCGCCAGTTAATGGAAAAAAAAAAAAAGCCAAGAGCAAAGCCTTATTTCTCCAAAATACAGACAACAGCTGACCAAGTTTTCACATGTTCACCTCTATTTCCATCTTTTCATTATTGCTTAATAATGTGTTGATTTGATAAGGATGTTTACAACCATCCCTGGTTCCATCTTTACTGTGTGGCTTATTCGAGAAAGTTTGATCTGGTTTTGCATCTCGCTGTAGTTATTAAGCCATTATTAGATGTCCAAATCGTGTGGAAACACAGGGGGTGTTCAGCTCCAGTGCTCAAGCTCCTTCCCCACCCCCCCAACAGGTCAGGTTTTCAGGATTTCACAACTTCAGCACAGGTGGCTCAATCAGAGGATCAGTCGACTGAGCTTCTGATTGAGCCACCTGTGCTGAAGCAGGGGCTGATTGAGCCACCTGGGCTGAAGCTGGGATATCCTCAAAACCTGACCTGTTGGGAGGGGGAGGGGGGGTTGAGGACCTGAGTTGAGCCCCCTGCATTAACCCATACCAGAAGTTAGTGGATCTCCTCCTTTCGCTCTCTCTCCCCAGGCGGTATTGTAGCATACTGACCAAAAAGTGATTGCAAATGTGATGTCAAATAGCATGCCGATTTTGGCAATTTTGCACTGACAATGTAGCGGTTTCATGCATGTATCTGTGATAGTTTAATGATAAAGTATTATGGAACTCGGAGCTGCAAATAAGCCTCAGAAATGAAAAAATAAATAAGGAATCCGTTCTCAAGAGGGTTCAAGAGAGGATTTCTATGACACGCTGCCATTCTGAAGGAACTTTGGATAGTCCAACAGGAAACAACATTTGCCAACATGAGCAGCTGTTGATTTGCATTCATTTCCAAATGAGAAAGGAATGACAGGATCTAGTCTGATATAGTGGTCAGACTCAGTCAAACAAATAGAGCTATTGTGCAAATGCTTGTACACTTATTTGTACCATGTGCTTTTGTTTCTACTCTGCATGCTAAGAAAATATTATCTTATGGAGAAAACCTAAGGTGGCATTTTGATCCATTGCCCGTAGTCACTTTAATGGCACACCTATGTATGACTATCGTTTTTATAACCACAATGAGTAGTTTGGTTATCACATAAAAATCAATGTGTCGGAAGCGTCTATTTTCTTGCTAGCTAGTGCATTTGAGAGAAAGAAACTCCCTCCACCCTGTGAAAGTGGCACCTGTTTTGGTGTTTCATTTGTCTTATTCCCAACCCCCACAACTTATCCAGTTCTACAGCATTCATTCATTATATGTATTTGTTAGATGCTCAGCAACTTGTTTCTCTGTCTCTGGAAAACATAAGAACACGGGGCCTATTCTCGTAGCTCCGGAGTGATCATTGCCAAACGGTTCGGCATGTTCAGAAGTAGCAGAATGAAATGGGAAAGAAAAAACTATTCTCTGTTGCAAACCGCTTCTTCTAAACCGCTTCTATAAAAAGTGACAAGTACGGTACATAGACTTTTTCAGGAACAAAATAGGAGAATAAAGGTGGAAAGGAAAAAGAAGACAAGCACAATCCTTGCTTTAATAAAAGTGCAATTAGTATATTATGGGCCGAAAGCCCTAATTCTCACTTACATATTAAGTACTGGTAGTGCAGCATCAGAGGGTACATAGGGTATGGAGGCAAGCTGTTGTCGCTGGGTATATATGACCTGGGGAAGTCCCGTTGCCTTAGGAGCCTGTAGAACGCGGATGATACCGGCAACAACAGGGCTCCCGGCATCCTCACTTCTCTCCGCACTTCCCGGGGTCCTCGTCACAGCGACGTTACAGCGTCTGACGTCACGGGTTAAAAACTGGCAATTTGGAGAATTTACCTATAGTCACAAGGAGCTGATACGGCTGCTTTCGATGCAGTAAGATTACCTTTAGACTAAACTTTATCCCTGCCTCCCCATATCTAGGGTGTAACATATAACAGCCAAACCGCTCGGATTGTACGCGCTTTAGAAGTGGGATGGCCTGAGGTTGTGCTAACTACTAACTAACTGTCTGACTTATGGGTTTTGCCCTATTAGCCAAACCTATATTTCAGGCGCTGGATGAAACTCACAGTACCAATCTCGGCCCTCCTTGAGGCAGCGTGAATAAAAGGGAGTTTTTAGCAGCGGTTTGCCTAACGGAGCTAAGAGAATTGCGTTTTTTGAGTTGGAGTCTTTTTTTGACAACCCGATCTGATTGGCAGAGCCAGAGTGAAAACGCTTCTAAAAAAGACTTTTAGACACAGATTGGGCTTAGAGAATAGCAAAGCATGCCAATCGGAAAGGCTCTTTAGAAGTGGTGGTTGTCATACTTCGGAGCACAAGAATGGGCCCTATATATGGCCTCGGCCATGTTACGTGCTTGCTGGCGGAAGCGCGCTGAGGCGCGCTCCCGCTCAGCACTGAGCCCCTACAGCCGCAATTAGAGCGGCTTTAGTAGGGGCTCACCTGCGCTTCCGCGCGCTTGCGGAAGCGCAGGTCTTGGGGGAATTTAAAATTCCCCCGCTTGCCGGCGAGACAGGCCGGTCACGTGAGCGGTTCGCCCAATGAGGGCGAACCAGCTCCGTGACGTCACTGGCCCGCCCCCGGCCAGTGACGCGCCCGCCCCCGGACCGCCCCCGGACCACCCCCTGACGGCTGCTGAGAGCGCTTGCGGTAAGCAACCGCAAGGCCAGGGAAAGCACCCGTTTTCCCTGCGCCTCAGCGCGCCTCAGCACGCCAGCAGGGACCGTGGACTCGGCCTATGACTGAAGGGGGAGAGTCGCCTGGTTAAGGCACTGCAAGCCCATGTTAACTGCTATTTAAATCAATGCAGTTACTGCAGCACACAGTGCGTTAGTCCATATCTGAGACTATTGAATCTTCCCCAAAATTCCTGTCTTGATAGACCCAAAAATGTAGCAAGTTATGTTAAAATTGCCAGTTAGCCAGCATATGTGTTCAGAATATTGTATGTAGTCACAAAAGGTATGCCATGCTGTGTTTTATAAAACTACATTGTATCTCACTGGCGTCTATTAAGGTGCTGAATTCCAGTTCTCAAGACCCCCAACAGGTCAGGTTTTCAGGATATCCCAGCTTCAGCACAGGAGGCTCAGTCAGAGGCTGAACTTCTGATTGATTGAGCCACCTGTGCTGAAGCAGGGACTGATTGAGCCACCTGTGCTGCAACAGGGATATCCTGAAAACCTGACCTGTTGGGGGTCTAGAGCAGCGGTGCGCAAAGTGGGGGGCGCGACCCCCAGGGGGGGCGGGAGATTGTGCTGGGGGGGCGCGGGCAGTTGCAGAGGCCCCACGCTCTTCCCCCAGGCATTTCAATTAAATGCCAGGGGATCGCGTGAGGCCCCTGCAACTATTTACTTACCGGGATTCAGCCGTCTGTGTTGCGTCGCCATGGCAACGCGGCGTCTATTGACGCCGCGGCACCATGTGACCTGACGTCACACGCCCATGCAGCGTCATCTGACGCGGCTGAAGGAAGGCATGGGGGCGCGAGAGCCGGGGGCAGAGAGACAGGGGGGCGCAGCACAAAAAGTTTGCGCTCCCTTGGTCTAGAGGACTGACGTTGAGCACCCCTGTATTATGGCTACATACAATTAGCTAAACTCTCGAAGATCATTAATTTCAAGTGCAAATAATGCTAAAAGGGCCTGATCCACAGATCACTGTAATAATAACAGCATGTTCTCTTATAGCGCTGCTAGTTGTACACAGCGCTTTACAGAGACATTTTGCAGGCACAGGTCCCTGCCCCATGCAGTTTACAATCTATGGGTTTTTATTTTGGTGCCTGTGGCATGGGGAGATAAAGTGACTTGCCCAAGGTCACCGGGAATTGAACCAGGCTCCCCTGCAACAATCTTAGTGTCACTCAGTGGCTTTACTCACTGCCGCTCCTTCTCCTATACAGCCCTGATTGAATTAAAGTTGAGGGAATTGTAGAAGGAAAGGAAAGCAAAAAAAAAAAAAACAAAGCAAAAATTTGGCTTACAACCATAATGCATTAGCTTTATATCAAATAATATTATTTCATATAAAGAAACAACAACAAAAAACGGTTTTGCTCATTACCGCATTTTAGCATTACATTATAGAAAGAAACTGAATGACTTTAATACAGGTCCATCTGTAGCCAAAACATCCATTACGATAATGTTGATGACAGCAGATGCATCTTACAGAAAAATCAATAGTAATTTGTAATACACTAGAACAATTATCAAGCTCAGGCAGTGACCCATCTTAAGCCAGTGCTGAAGGAACTGGGAATCAAGCCCAAAACTGAAGCATCTCTAAGTGCTTAATGGCAACGATAACAAGGTCAGGGAAAGAAACTGTACTTTCATCCTTGTCAGTTCGCCTTATTCATTGTTTGGTTAATAAAAACATTCATTTTACCAGAGCTGCATTTAAATGACCCAAATTTAAAAGGAAACTGACAGCTGCTAGTATTATGCAACTATTTTTAACAAAAAGGGCACAGGGGTGAGTTTTCAGCAGAATGGAAAGGAGCATGCATCAGGCATTTAAGGAGTTATGTTATCTACCGATGAGATAGGTGGTGCAAAATGTGTAAAGCAATGCTGAGGGGAAGATAACTCTGCAGCTTTTCAAGATCTCAACTACAATGAAAAGGCATTTATTAACTATTATGTACATAGTACACATCAATAACTCTGAAGTACAGTAATACATTTCAGTTACATCGTGCCCCAAGTAAATATACTCGTTCCAGTCAACCTCCTAACAGCTTAGAGTGATTTTAAGGTGAATGCAAAATAACAGGGGCTCGCACAGCTATATTTTCCTGTCTTCTTTACATATATATGTCACAAGAAGGCTAAGAACGAAGGTCTTGTGGGAAACAAAGCTGCAAAGCAGAGCTAATTACATTTGTTCTGACAATCCCTAGCAGCATGGGTACCAGCTCAAGTAGCCCCTGGTCACTCATTCCCTGAATGTCCTGCAAACCCTGGTTATATTGGTTGATATAAGAGACTTGAAGTCTTGTGCTTTACAATAAAACAATGGTAGCCTCACAAGTGTAACACAATAGGTTATCTGTACAGCTGTCAGTTTCAGAATGACCTCACCAGCAACATGCTCAGTGGATCTTTTTTACTTGTCAATCACATTGACATGGACTCACTCATTGGGAGTGAGTGTCACTCATTGGGAGTGAGTGTCACTCATTGCAAGGTTCTTTTGCTCTTTTTTTAGCATCAGTTTATTTTATCTATTTACATTCCGGGCAACGCCGGGTCTCTCAGCTAGTGTGTTCCCTCCTAACCTCCTGCTGCACAGCATCCCGCTGCAAGTGGTCAGAGAGCGCGTTCCTCACGGTGCGCTTCCTCCTTGCCTCCTGCCCCTCCACAGGTACCGCGCGGCGCACACATGACGCACGTCCACCACTCCCCAGCTGCGCGTCAACACTAATCCCTCTCCCACCTGTCTCCTGCACCTTGCAGCCTATTACTGCTTACACGGAGGCCGCACCTCTGCTCCTCCCCTCAGTCCTATTCGTCCAGCTCTCTTATATATGCTTAGCCTTTCCTTTGATTCTTTGGCTGAGCATAGTTCATGGTAGCCTTGTGTTCCCATGTCCCTGCCTTGCCTTGTTCCTGTTGTGCTTTAACCCTCTGCTGCTTATCTCTTCTGTGTACCGACCAGGCTTGACTTTAGGACCTCTCTCTGGATTACCGACCCCGGCTTGCCTCTGACCATCCGTTATTCTCCATCCCTGACCACGGCTATCGGACCAACTACCTTCCTACTGGCTCCAACCCCAGACCACGGCACTCCGGACACTGACTACTCTTCTGGCACCTAGCTACGACTTCGGCAAGTATTAAGAATAACCCACTCTCTCCAGCCCAGACCCGGCGCTCATGACTGTCCACCCTCCAGGCATGCCTCCGCTGCTGTGGGTGCGTAGTTTCATACTTTCCCACCTCAATACCGGGGTCCCACCTTGTTCATGTTGAGCGCAAGCGTTACAGTAGCCTTAGGCACAAAACATCGATTGTAAGTTTTGTGGGGTAAGTGTCTGTAAAATTCTATGTACCGAATGCTATTTTGTCATTCTGAAGTCCCCTATCTTCACCAGAAAAGTGCTATATGAAATAAAGTTTTTACAGTCCATGGCAAAACGGCTCCCCTTATGTAGCGCTGCCGTTTGCCCAGGCTCCTCGCGACACAGTCTTCTAGGGTTTAATTTGTAGAAAAGGGGAACAAACACGTGTATACACACAAGGGGCACTCAGCCCTCAACCTTCAGCGGTTTATTTCTCCATTAGTGACACTAAACATTTTAAACACCGTCACTTTAAGAACAAAATAAATCATAAAAGGAAACATCTACTCCTGTCAGGGGTCTAACTCACATGCACATCCCTATCTGCAATATTGGCTGGCTAAACCAGTTACCAACTTTAAATAACACACAAGTATAATAACATTGAGTCCTTAACTGTCAGATGGGGACAGCGTCCTAATAGATCCTCAGCTGCTGCAACACGTGGGGGAGCCGTCTACCCCGAACTGGATACCGGAGAGCAGCAGTTTTCCTCCCAGCCTCCAGGCTCTAAGAGAGAGACTGGAGTAGCAAACCTCACTACAATATATTCCTGTTCCTTAATTAGGAGAGCAGGTGAGGGAAACCAGAACCATTGTAAAGTCTGGTATGGATTTCCTATCCAACAGCCTTAGTGACTGTGAATCTGTGGAGCGGGATCACTTCCATACTAAGTCTGCACTTTCTTCTATAAATCAGACAGAAAGCTGCCCATTATCCTGGGACTATGTCACAAGTCGTATTAATAAACCCTCAATTCCAAAAGTTCTCGTGTTTAGTGAAAGAAAATCTAAGCGTATGCAGTGGGAACCTAAATATTGAAATAATTAAACACTGAGAAGAGAGTTTGTTTAATGGGCGGAAGGAGCTAAATGCTAACCTCCGAGTGGCTGTGTGTTCTACTTGAACCACCTTTTTATTAACCGCAAAAGCCCAGATCCACAAAGCTCATTACTGATGTAACGAGGCGTCAACCGTATTGCTAATTGGTATCTTCAAAGCTCACTAACATAGTGAGAGAGTCCTCCAAGTGCTATATATATCCCCCCCCGAAACACACCTCTAAACAACACGTGAAGAGACACCCATGTACAAACAGGAGCACACCTGAGATACCTGGGATATGGGCCAACGTATCTAATTTTTAATATAGTCATAATTATACCTAATAAATCAATAATAACAGCAATACCTATTATGTAATAATATTTTTTTTCAGATAACTTTGACTAGACATGCATATATACAGTAAGAAGTAAACAAGTCAGTTATTCTCCTCTTTTGAATGTAAAAACAAGATAAAATGTGCCACCATCACCAATTCTACAGCCCTTATTAAACTACCATCACTATCTTCAAAAGCCTGGAAAATAACGTGGACATTTTGTTTATGATTGGCACTACGAATCTGGGCCGCCGACAGGGGGGGAGGCCCAGGACTGGTTTCCCGGGCCTAGTGGCTGTGGTGGGGGGGGTTGCCTGGCGGCCAGACCTCTCATTGCCTCTGTGACGTCAGAGCGCGCTGGAAGCAAGCTGGGCTTAGCATCCGGTGCGCACCTGCATGAGAGAAAGGCCCGGCATGCGCCAGAATCAGACGTTCAGCGGGGGACAGAGTGAGGGAGAGGCCTGCACCTGGGGGAGAGCCGGGCCCGGCGGCAATGAGAGGACCGGCCGCTGGGCCCCCTCCAGTCACCGGGCTTGGCCAGAGGACATCCCCAAGGTAGATACATGTATTGGGGGGGGAGGAGTTCATATGTATTTGGGGGTATATATGTATTTGGGGGAGTTATGTATATTTGTGGGGGTTTATATGTATTTGGGGGGTGGGTTATATGTAAGTGGGGGGTGTTTTTTTAAATCTTTATTTGGGGGGTTATATGTGTTTGGGGGGGTTATATTTATTTGGCGGGTTATATGTATTTGGGGGGTTATATATATTTGTGGGGGTTGAGTGTTATATGTATTTGGAGGGGTGGGGGAAGTTATATGTATTTGGGGGTTTATATGTATTTGTTTTTTTAAAATATGTATTTGGGGGGTTATTTATTTAATATGTATTTGGGGCTGGGGATTGTGTGTATCGGGGGAGGGAATGAGGGAGAGTGGGGTAATTGATGGGGGGGGCTTAGTGAGTGATGAAAAGAGGGAGTAAGAATGAGACAGAGGGGAGAGAAATACATGTGGGGGGGGGAGGGATTGAGAGAGAGTGGGGTAATGGGTGGAGGGGTGAGAGGAGAAAGGGGGTGAGTGAGGGAGAGGGAGTGAGACGGAGGGGAGTGAAATACATGGGAAGAGTGGGCGGGTTATACAGGAGGCTCGTGAGGTGTGAAATGAGGGGCTCGTAAGACCGCCGAAATGTGGGGGGGGGGGGACATTGTAACTCTAGTCCTGGGCCCCGGGAATTCAGTCTGTGGCCCTGCTAACAATCACCTGCTGTTATTAATATTCTGTTTTTGTGAAGCACATGTAGGGCATAAATAATAGGACAAGGTGTTTCCATGCAACATGCAGTAAATCAGATTTGAAATCAGTTTGGTATAGCAAAGCCTACCTGTTTTTGGCACTGTAAATTTGTGGCTGCTAAGGTGAATATGTTTTCAATTTCATTTTGCCTGCGGCACAACACTTAAACTGAAAGTTCATCCGTATAATACCTTGCACAGAGTTACATCTTAATTATAGCTTATAGGAGTCCATGTTAAAATGGACAAGAAGCAAAAAGTGATATGCTGTGAGTGTTCATTTGCATTTCATTACCCAGAGTCCCTGGCTGCAGTTGCAGTATACTAAGAAATAATGGCGAGAGGCAGGGTTGCAGATCTGTCTGAGACATGCGAATTTGCTCACAAGTGGTATTTTTTATTATTTTATATGCATACATAGAAAAAATAATTATATAAAAGGGAATTTTTTAACAAAGAAATCATATTTGTACAGAATTTTACAGAGGCACAAATGGGCCCTTTACAATCTTGTAGGTGGATTGTGTTTTTTTACTTTAGCTTTTATTGGAAACTAACAATTACATAGTTGTTGCACATGAACATCTCATAGCAAATATATCCCTTGTTCAGATGAGACCGATAATCTTAAGAAACTACAAAAAACGACAACAATTTTCACCAATACCGAGCACTCAATGTTATGATTCACTAATGAATGCGTTTTTTTTTTAACACGATTATTTCATGCACACTTATGTGGGGAACGGATTAACTAATTCAAGTATATTATTATTGTTTTTTTGTGGAGCGCTAACATAATCCGCGGCGCGGTACAATGGGGTACAGAATTATGTATATTACAAAAACATAAACAGTTACATACAGGTGAGGACAAACACGCACAAACAGATGCACAGAGGAATATGGGGAGAAACTGACTCTTAGGGGGGTAATCATTTTAAGTATATGGTGGTAACTGGTGCATGATAGGCTGCGTCCCTGCTGGCACTGACCGCGCTCATGCTTGAGAGCGGTGATGTCACCAACTCTCTAAGCATGAGCGCCGGGTATCCTGTCTATTTTGCAAGCGGGAGCTGAGGGGCATTGGGGAAATGTTGAGCGCGCTTCAAAGTCACTTTTTTTCGTCTACTCAAGCACCAAGCTTGGGAGAGCGTGCGAGCCCGCACACAAGCACGTGCACCGTGTGAGCGGGAACATCAACATAAAGAGTACAGGAAGTAAAAGCTGCAAGCGCCGAGTGCACAGCACGCTCAGCGCCAGCGGAGACACAGCCTAAGAGTATGATCTTCCATGATTTAAATTCATGAGGGTAAGGCTAAGGCCCCGCTCCCAGAGTCAGCGCACCTGCGCTGCTGACAGGCGGTGCGCTGAGATACACAGACCGCGATCTGCGGTCTGTAGGGAGCGGGAGCCGGAGCGGGAGGTGGGCGGGAGGTGGGAGGTTTGATCGGGAGGTGGGCGGGAGGTGGGAGGTTTGATCGGGAGGTGGGCGGGAGGTGGGAGGTTTGACAGGGAGGGGGGGCGTGGCTTGAGCGGAGGGACCCGCTACTCTCCCCCCCCCTCCCTCCACGGACTCGGGCTGGAGCTGGAAGGTAAGTTTAAACACACACACGCAGGCACTCATTCATACACGCGCACACACACACACAGGCAGGCACTCACACACTCATACACACACACACGCGCGCACACACAGGCAGGCACTCACGCACTCATACACACACACACACACAGACAGAGGCAGGCACTCGGGCACACACACACACAGACAGGCACTCACGCACTCAGACACATACACACACAGGCACGCACGCACTCAGACACACACACAGAGAAAGGCACTCACCTGCTTTCACTCCACACTCCTCCCCGCTCCCCGAAGCCTCTCCTCCTCCCGAAGCCTCCCCTCCCCATTGGCTCACAGCCACACACGTCACGCGTCAAAGCTAGAAAACACCATTCTCTGGTGTCTCCAGCGGCTGACGCGCTACAGCGTGTAGTGCTCTGTGCAGCCAGTGGGGACCGGGACCGGCTCGCGAGGATTCCCCTGCTGGTGGGGAACTCGCGACCCGCCGCCCGCGCCAACGAGCGCAGCGGGACCGAGGCCTTAGTCATGACAGAAAAAATCAGAGCCCATGGGCTCCTGTGTCAGTGCTCAAGAATGCATATCAGATATCCATAATATGTTGGTAGTAAATGCATTTGCAATATATATATATATATATATAGCAGACCTGTCTAAGACATGCAAATGAACATACAGTAATATTTACAGTTGCTATATATATATATATACAATTCCCAGGCTACGAAATGAAAGTATATAGCTAATACCAGGTCATATTTGCTCCACGAGTGAGGGAGAGAGAAACACACATATATATGGCACCCTGAGGGGATGCCTGGGTCCTCCGTGAGATGAGGAGTATCCCGACCCCCTTTACTGGCCTAGTGTCTCTCAACTCTGGGAGCTAGACTTGTAAATAGGTAAAGGCATTGAAAGTCCAGAATCAATAAAGTAATCACGTCTGGATGAGTGCAGCCCGAGATTCTTGCGTGCTCACAGTCCAAAGCAATATCACAGAGGTAGCATCCCAAGGGGAGAAGAATTGGGCGCGCCCTGCGTGTCAAAAGCCGGAAAATGATGGAGCCTGGATCGCATCAGCAGGTAGAAAAAATCTTTATGGGTTATTCATGAAATTGCGATAGTGCCGATTAGGCAGTAGAGTGCGGACATTTCCACTGGGAATCAGGCAAAAGAGAACAGAGTGTATCTTGTCCCGCAGCCGCTTGTTCTCTATTCTCCTTAGGCCGTGTCCATAGTGCAGGATACGGCATGAGCTACATACCTCGCGCCGCAACAAACACAAGGGCGCCTGTGCACGTGCATAGTGCACATGCGCTACATGGAGAGTGGCGCTTCGCAATACAAACAAGTTTGTTTTGCAAGCGCGACGCCGGGGAGGAGCGTGGAAGCTAGCGCGTTCTACTATGGACGCGACCCAAGAAGCTTGCATAACTACTACTGTAAAGGTCCTATGCCATATGGTGAAAAGCAGAATAACACACTGTTAACAATACTTAATTTCATACTGAATTATCCTTGACCTTTAAAGGACTATTCAGTCTGACTCAGTATTGGCCATTCTTACATGTTTTGGTTATTTTTTCCCTAACACTTACAAAAGCCCACCTTGGATTAACTGCTGTAATGGTTGATCCTGTAATGCATTGCACTTGAGAGCCATATGCTGCTCAGAGATGTTGAAGGGCTTACACAGGATTCCAAGAGGTTGAAAATGGATACAAGCAGTGATGTCTGCAGTCGATAGTATATCAATTATGCAGAGTCTTTTACTGTTACTTACTAGTGTTTAAACAAGCGGATAGGTTATGTGACGGTGACTATATGTATATATACATGCAACATTAAACCCTTGATGTCATACACAAGTGAATGTTACAATATTAGATGAAACTAATTTCTTATTTCATTACCTAATGACTTGCTAGTGATTCCATCCTCTATGGGTCTGCCCCCAACCCCAGACTCAAAGTAAAGACCTGACTACACTGCAACAGGTTATAATGCAAGTACCCTTTAGGCCTCGTTCAGGGTACAGGCTTCGGAGGGAGGGTGTGCTGCCGTGCGTGCTGCCGTGGGACACAAAGTATTCAAATTGGTATACTGGTTGTCAGGGTAGCAGCTGCCCTGTCTCCGAAGCCCGGAGTTGACGCTGGCTACAGTTTCACTAAAAGAAAAAATCGTTTTTTGAAGCTGCAGCAGCGTCACTGGGACCTCGGCAGCCAATGAAATCATTCTTGAGAATGATTTCAAGACTGCTGCCTCGATCCCTAACGTCAGGTCTGTAGCCCTGCCCCCTCCCCACCTCCTGAAAACGTCTGCTGGGGATGAACACACATCGCCCAGCAGACTGCCGCCCTCCCTCCCTCCCGTCCTCCCTCCAACTCCTGTCTCTGGCACCCTGAACGAGGCCTTAGACCTAATCATTTTAGTGACTATTTTGAATATATTTAGCTACAAAACTCAAAACTCAGCACCAAGTGTAAAAGACATGTGGGAATTGTTTAAAAGTTGGATTTTTTTGGACAGATGCAATGCAGTAAAGTGTTGTCGTTATTACAGTGTATTAGTACAACCTCTAAGGCAGTCACATCAAGAATTTGAGATGCTTACGTTATTTGGTTATATGCCTTGCAGCAATGCTGTAGAGTCTTACATTTTAATTTCCAATAGATTGATACTTCCTGTTCACAATGAATGAGCTCTGTTTGATTACAAACATGAAACAGAGCCACCTCCACGGGAATTTAATATGGCTCCAAATACTGCTTGTGAGTCAAAGCCAGCAACAGAGAAGATCAGCTGGAACAATGTACAGTAAAGACATGGTGATGTGGTAATACATGTAAGAATGAGACAGAGGGGAAAAGAGATCAACAGCTCCCTCAGAGAAAATATTGGTAATGATGAGCCATTTTGCCATTTTGTTCCCAAACTCAAAAAGGTGACAAATACTCCACTGTAATGTTATACTACTGCATTGGTATTTTCATAGGATATGGTGCCTGGGTTTCTGCAAACACAATATATTTTCAAATGGTTCTGCAGTACTCAACGTAGAAAACCACTGACCTAGGCAGCTTCATAGGTCAATTCACCACAGTAAGGGAGGGGAAGAAAATCTGAGATAAATATATCAAGTGGCCCAGTGATAATGACTCTTCCGAGTTATTGAATAAAGTGCATACTTCATTTGGCAAAAAAAAAGTCCATATAGATTTGCATATTTGAGAATACTTCCTTACTCTCTTCATCACAGCCATTTCCCCATGATAATTTCAGTATTGAATATAGCAGGGGTGCTCAAATCCAGTCCTCGGCCCCCTCCAAAAGGTTAGGTTTTCAGGATATCCCTGATATAACCACAGGTGGCTCAATCAGTCCCTGCTTCAGCACGGGTGGCTTAATTAGAGGCTGTCTTTGACAGCCTCTGATTAAGCCATCTGGGTTGAAGCAGGAATATCCTGAAAACCTGACTTGTTGGAATTCAGTGAAGCTGTGTTCACCTTTTTTTGTGATAATATTTGCCTTCGGACGCTTCAGATTTGATTGAATCTGGCCCTTGGAACCAAGAAGATGGATATCCACTCAAAGGGGCTAATTCACTATTTGCTGACGTGGCAGTATTTTATGAGCCAGGGGGAGCCCGAGCTGAAAATAGCGTTGTTCATTTCTGGGGACCCCAAGCTTTCCATCATGGAACAAGAATGGGGGGCAAAAAATAACTGAGCAGCTGGAATTGCTGCTTTAATGCAAATAATGCATGAAATAAAGGGCACACAAAACTCATCATCTTTATTTTGTTCAATTACAAATATAATATATTATACACTGTAAAAAAAAACTGTTACAATTTCCGTTAAGAGCAGGCTATGTGTAATATGCAGTCTTTTTACTATTGCAAAACCCTTTATGTTTGCAAAAAAAAGGATAATTTCAATTAAAAACAGACCCCCATCATTTGAAAAGATCTCTTTTTTTCCCACTTTTAATTGTAGCAATCAATATTTTTTTCCACTTCATCAGGAGGTGAATATATATTTTGAAGATTATGCTGGTGCTTGTTAAAAAGGACGGGATTGTCTGCCTGTTTCTTTTCACTGCCAATCAAGTGCCATCATCATGTAAAGGGGATAGTTGGTTGATAAGCAATTGTAAAAATGGTGTTCCTTTTTTTTGGGCTGTACACCACTTGCAGAGAGGTGTTTGGTGTATTGTTGGCTATACATGATACCTGAAGTAGATTTGAGTGCAAAGTTGTATATTGATGATTTACATATGTGAACCTGGAATTATTGGGAGAAAGCAATGCTTTTAGACTGAATCACATGTGAAGTCAGCATGCATTCTTACCAATTTTTAAGGGCTGTAGTCACTAAGAAGTTAGGATGGCAGCTGTTGTACATAATAAACTTCAACTGACAAATGTTGTGAGACCAGAGATAAATGGCATGACATGTGGCTCTAGCTCTTTATAGAAACCTCTGTCTAACTATTGAAACAACCAAACTCACAAGGAACACTAAATAAACTTTGCACAGAGCACTTGCTCTAACATATTTTAATTGGTATTGTATCAACATTCTAACTCAGAAGACAACTCAAAACTACAGTATCGAGTAGTATTCTAGTCTTCAAAATAAAAGGGGATGGTGAATGTGGACAGGTGTCGTTGAAGCAACAGGGTAGATAATGATTTTCTTCAATCAAAGGTGAACAGCTTTGTTTTGCATGTGTTCATATCTAACTTTAACTAATCTAAAGTAATTGTCATCAGCTTTGAATTAATTGGAGTATGTGTCTTTTATTAGTTCAAATAAAACTGATGGACAGCTGCCCAAGAAGCTTACTATGACACATGCTTTAGAATGATATTGGTATTTGTAATAAAAATGGCGGTGGTAACATAGGTTTAACTTTAAACAGGGCCGGCATTAAGGCAAGGCGGTTGCTTTGGGCCCCCTATGCCTTGGGGGGGGGGGGGCAAACACTCTCTCCTCCAGTTGGTGCTGGGATCCAACTTCCGCCCAGTCGGAGGAGGGAATTTGGGGCCAACTGACCGGCAGGACCACCTCTCACCTCAAGGTAAGTGTGTGCTCCTCAACCCAAAGTGTGTGTGTGTGTGTGGTGAAGGGGGTCTTACTTTCTCCGGAGCAGCCCTCCTTCTGCAGCATCACGTTGTCATGGCGTCACGGCATCACATGACGCTGTGACGTCATAACGCTGCAACGCTGCAGTAGGAGGGCTGCTCTTTAAGGTTAGTACTCCCACCACATCAACTGGAGGAGCCCCGTTGCCAGCGTGCCGCCTAGGGCATCCACACATCCTAAGGACGGCCCTGGCATGGACATATGTCTTTTTTCAACTCATCTACTATGTAACTATGTAACATAATGATCTTAAAGCAGCAACCAACCTTTTCTCCCAACACCTCCACAAAAATAATTTGCCTCGAGTTTCAGAAGGAATAAATAAAGTCAAAACAATATGTGTCTTATTTAACGGTTCACCAACCATTCAGCTAGTTAAGGCCAGTATGCCTCCTAAAATTCCAGGGGTAAAGAAGACAGATGTCTACAGACCAGCAGGCCCCTAGAGGTAAGACTGATATGGAATACTGTAC
Organism: Ascaphus truei; assembly: GCF_040206685.1. Taxonomy (NCBI): domain Eukaryota; kingdom Metazoa; phylum Chordata; class Amphibia; order Anura; family Ascaphidae; genus Ascaphus; species Ascaphus truei. Next base: position 54,149,520 of record NC_134491.1, on the reverse strand, counting down.
ACACATACAGCTGAAACAGTAATTCCAATAATCCATATAACTATGATCCTTTATCTAAAAATAAGCATAAGAAAATTAGAAACCACTAATCTGAGGACACATATCCAATATCAAAATGCTTTTAATTCACAAAGCTAAACTAAATGGGGAAAATGTATCTGTTCCATAAGGTGAAGGGTGGATCTGGCAGCATATTCATAACCTGAGCATTTTGTTACTTATTGTATTTTTTTGGCTTTTTCAAGTAACCGTTTATGGCTGGATCCACCCCCGGAACGTGAACCTGTTTTTTATTAGTAATATTAAATGCATTCACTTTTCTCGCACAAAGAACAAGGTAAAAGGTGATGCCTGTCTTTTATATGAAAATGTAACTGATTTTATGCATGGATGTTTTGTCTACCTAGACTTATTTAATTAATTTTCTGTATTTGCCTTTTGGAACAGCTGTCCATGCCAAAAGAGCAAATTGTCACTGGCCTTATCCAAGCTAATTCTAAAATAGTGCCTGTCATGATATTTATAGATGTGTTGGCACCATGTTTGTCCAGGCACATTCCCATACAGAGACCTGACTCATGCACATTTAAATGATGTTCTTCTCACACTACCACAACGTACTTTTCACCAAAAGTTGTGGTTGGACAAGCCTGCTGTTAGATCCATGTGTTAGACTTTTACTTATAAATCCATTGATATTCTTTCTACAAAATATTTGATATAATACTGTGCAAAAAGTATTGTAGATGTTGGGTAGAGTGTAGAAACACAAATGATTGAGTATAAAAAGTTGTTTAGGGCATTTAAAGAGGCAATCCAAGCTGGATGTTGCCCCCCCATTGTTTTTCCTTTTTTTTTTTACATACATTTGAAGCAGGTGGTCTCCAGAGTTGAATCCCATTCATTTTAGCTCCGGGACTCTCTGCTTCTGGAGTTCCTTACCTCCATAGGGGGTGACGGTATCCACTTAGCTACCACGGGTCACATAATGGCCGTTTTTCAAAGATCCCGCACCCTGCGGGCCAATAGGAAGCCGTGATGTCATCCAAGGCAGCTTCCTATTGGTCCACATGACGTGGGAACTTTAAACTTTGCAGAGATTCCGGCACCCCCTATGGAGGTATCTCGGGAAGCAGGGGGGGGGAGAGTGAGTGAGACGGAGGGGAAAGAAATACATGGGTAGAGGATGGGAAATAGAGGGGGCTCGTGAGGTGTGACATTTTGTGAGTTACCCCTGTCGAACCTAATATGTGTCAGCCAGATAGGGGCTCCCCGAGATTATTCAAAATACTTCAAGGGTTCCCTCAAACAAAAACGGTTGGGAATCACTGATATACAGTATATCTTTATTTATATTGCACCATTAATGTACATAGCGCTTAACAGCAGTAAAACATGTGATAATCATAAATCCCAAATAATACAAATAACACATAATGGAAAGAAGTGCTTCAGACATAAAAGTGACACTTAGGACAAGGAGTCCCTGCCCCGAAGAGCTCACAATCGAATCTTAGTGCATTCCATATACCTTTACACTAGCACTTTACAAGATCAGAAACATTAAAATGTGGAAATATTGTAAATGATAAATAAAAATAGCATCACTAATATAAACGTGACTCACACATCATCTACTTAAAAGTACAAACTCATCTATTTCCAGTATATTGTTTGAACATTTATTATACACTCCAACAATAGAGATATAGATAATGAGCACTATTACAAATGCAGATGGATGCATAACAGTTTGTAACATGTATAATACAGTCTCCTAATAAAAAATAATTTTGTAAAACAAACATACAAAATAGCTTGTAAAATGGTGAAATTATTTCAAGATTGGCTTGTTGACATGCAAAGCCCGACATGACCAGAGCCCCAGCTATCTGAGAGAGCTTCTAGTTCCCTACACTCCCCTTCACTCACTTCCATCTGCAGGTGAAGGACTCCTAAAAGTTCCCAGAATCACCTTGACTTCCTTTGGGGCCCGAGCTTTTAGCCACGCTGCTCCCACTCTCTGGAACAGTCTGCTTCATACAGTTTGAGAGGCCCCCTCTCTTGGAAACAGACTCAAGACCTACCTGTTTACCCAGGCATTTAATTAATGAACCACAACCTGTCTGGCATTTAATAGCTACAGTAACGTCTTATCTTGTATTATATCTTTCCTTGTGGTTGGTCTTTTTTATTACCTTAAATGTTTTCTTATTTTTTCTTTTTGTAACTGTGAAGTGCTTTGAGTCCCATTTGGAGAAAAGCACCATATAAATAAAGTTATTATTATTATTACAACAGAAGTTGTTTTTTTTTGTTTGTTTTATTTCCCTCTGGTTTTGTTAAATCCTGAAAGGAAACTAAATTATTTTAGAAAAAAAAAAAAAGATTGTTTATGAAGAGCTAAGAGCTGCTTGCACTCAAACTCAATTAAACTTCAGATAGTTCATAAAAATATTAATTCACATGTAATATAGTAAGACACAAATACTTGGTTGATGATACCCTTGTCGAGATGCATGCTTGTATCATCAACTGTATACATCAAAAACAATATATAACAGCCTACAAAGATGCAGTTTATTGTGAAAAATATATAATATAAGGGATAATGATTGTATTTTGATATAGTGATGACAGCGTACACAGCAAAGCACATGAGCGTTAATGACTCAATACAATTCTTGACTATAAGAACCTACTATAAACTTTAGATTGTAAACTTCGTGGCAGGGACTTCTTTTCCTAAATGAAGCATTTCTTCCCATTATGTGTTATTTGTAATTTATATGATTATGTCATGTGTATTACTGCTGTGAAGCGCAATGTACATTAATAGCACTATATAACTAAAGATCTATATATATATATATAACACAACAGAAATAAAAAATGGCGCCAACCTAAACCACTATATAAATACACATAAAATGATGAAAAAAAAACCTATACTATACAAAGTGGGGAAAATTGATAATACATAAACAATGCAATAAAATAAAAATGAATAAAAATAACAGATGAAAAGTCCAGAAAAAGATATGTATGAATAAAAAATACAAATCCTAAAAAATGCTCCAATTGCTATCCAAAAGAGTCTCTGCAGCCCGAATGAAGGGAACACCACTTCCTTGGAGATATCTATAGAAACACAGAAAAAACAGGCGCACTCATAGCGTAAAAAGGTATAACAATATATTTATGGAGTCAAGGATTTAAAAATGCACACTCACAAACACAGCTTAATAAAAAGCATTTTTGAGTAAAACTCAGCCAGCCAGACGCAGGAACCCGGTAACGGATAACTTCAGTGTAGTGTCCGGTGTAGATACACTGCAGCAGCCTCAGTGAACGCCTCCGGAGCCCGGGGAGCACGAGGGACGCCACCTTCCTCTCAATCTGGCGTCACACAGTGAGTTCTCAGCTCCAGGTACCGCGAGAACTCAGTGACGTCAGTGGATTCAACCGGAGAAAGTTCCCATGAAAACAACGGGTGGACGGCTGAGATAAATGCTTCCAAAGAAGCAATAAAATGCTGTAGCAAGCCAGTGAGTGGAAATATAATAAAACTAGGCAATACACCTCCACAAAACACTCTCTACGCGTTTCGTCTCAAAGAGACTTCATCAATCTCCTGCTTTTTATTAAGCTGTGTTTGTGAGTGTGCATTTTTAAATCCTTGACTCCATAAATATATTGTTATACCTTTTTACGCTATGAGTGCGCCTGTTTTTTCTGTGTTTCTATATATATATATATATACAATCAAATGTATGGTGCCTGATATACAGGTAGCTAATGTGATTCTCCACCAATGAACTGGGTTCTCCAACTTCAAAGATGATACTATTACTAGTAGGTCACTTCTTGTAACAGAGTAATATAAATGTGCATAACAATGAAAATTCTAGCACATATAGTTACAGTACGTAAGTATAGTAAAATCATTCTTGTGGAGCTTTACATTCTAATAAGAAGTGAGTGCTAACATGAGCAGGCACTGCAGTCAGTTCAAAGCTTAATTACAATTATATCATATTACTGAAAAGGATACAGTTACACATGGCAGCACACTAAATTTCACACATTATGGCCAAGAAGCAACATCGAAACAAGAGAATTCTATTTTGATGCTTTCTATTTATTTTGTTTCCAATGGGATGTTACAATGTTACAACAATTCTTGAATTACTTTCAGTTTCCAAGGGCATTTCAAACCCAAACGTCCTAAAGCCAATGCTCGCTGTCATTAACTCCAAGACTAAAAACCTGCTCATTAAACATGTTCAGCAAGCTTGTGTTTGTAAAAAGATCATGGTGTTTCTTTTCCTTCTTGACAGCCACGTTGATTTCTATATGCAATATACTGTTTTTCAAATATATCTGTCAATGAAACAAATCATGCATGTTTTTTGGTTCCGTAAAGGAAAGTATTTATTGCTTCATAATGGATGCACAACAAAACAACATCAGTAGAAAATGAATAATCAACGTGCCATGTGATTACACAAAGTACCCAATGCTAACATTTTACTGGTGTTGTCATCTCATTTAAAGTAGCCACCATAACATTTTAAACTCTGGAGTAAATAATCAACTGGTTATCACGGGATCAAACGATTAGGGGTTCATGTATGTTCATGTTTTAATAGCATCGAAGACACGAAGTCTGCTTGATACATAGCCCTCCATATTTAATATTGCAATTGAACATTCCACAAGTCATTATCATTAACAGAAAACATGTATTTGTAATGTATTACCACTAAAAACAGCAGTTCCTTCTAGAAACTAAATGTACAGCTCAAAAAAAATGTCATAAGAAGTCTCTGTACAATGTATTAGTGTCAAATTGGCCATTTTGGTATTGAAACACATTCCTTCTGTGAAATGATGTAATGTGGCGAATAAAGTACATATAGGCAGTCCTCGGTTATCCAACGGAATCCGTTCTGGAAGTAGCGTTGGATAGTGAAACCGTTGTAAAGTCGAGTCCCATGTTAATCAGTGGCGGTGAGCATTGGATAACGCATTCTGGCGTCGAAAAACAGGCCCTTAGGGTTGCATTGTAAAGCGTTGGAAAAGCCATTCGTTGTAAAGTGAAACGCTGGATAACGAGGACTACCTGTATATAATTTATTATTTCACTAGCTTTGTTTCTTGTTAGAAACGATTAATAAGTGACCAAAATACTCAGTGCAAACTTCCGGTGAAGGAACTTCCTGTAATAATATTTATATTTACAGTTGAATATAGGAAGTGCTTCTTTGATTTGTGCAGCAACATATTACGAGACAAAAAGTACTGTAGGTAAAACTGAAGCTTAGGCACACTGCAGAGTTTCCAAAAAATGTTGTGCAACTGGAATGACACAAAATGATGTATTGAATGACTTGGTCAAGTCTGGACATGTTCGACTTCTTTATAACAAAGTGGAACGTTTCCTTCCCGTGTCCTTTGTTGCATGAATAGTTACGTGCCACTTGCTTCATATCATGCACAACACACATTTAATTTCTCTTCAGCTATTTTGCAGTTCTTTAAAAACGGATGTTGCCCTGATCTTGATGATGTAGACTTCTGAAGCATAAAACTCTTCACGTTCTAGAGACATATATATATATATATATATATATATATTATTTATCTACTTTGTCATGTTAGCACCAGATCAAATATTAAAATAAAAAGGAATGTATTTTCAAATGTCAACATTGTTGTTCTTCATCACATACTGTATCTGAGTTAATTGTATAACTTGATAGTGCAGTTACCATCTGTGGAAGTTTAAGATACTAAAACTCCCTAAACAAAATAATAATAAAAGATTATATTTACTATTTCTTACATAATGTCAATCATTGTTTACATTTTTTTATTTGTTCTTCATCATCATTTATGTTAAACTGGTGAAGTCATGTCATATCAATAATAAGGGCATCAGCATTTTTCACCAGTATTACTGGTAAAAAAAAGTTCTTGCATATTCCTCTTACTGTACATTGTGGGAAATAAATATAAACAGAGACACACATTCAAAAGTCAAAGGACAACTGGCTAATTTGGCTTTGTGCAACTCCAATGATATGGATGACACATACAGTATTTAGGAATGCTATCTTCCCTGGAGCATAAGTATGAGAAGCTGGAGGAGGTACGGCACCTTTCTTACATTATGTAAAGCAGGTGGACTCTAAGGCTGCGCTTATAGTCCCAGCTACGGCGATGGCGACGGCGTGACGTCATCCGTCGCTGTTGTAATAGCGATTTCGGCTTATAGTGTAGGAGACAAGAGACAGCGACTGGGAGGCGTGGCGGGGGCATGAGCCGTTCGCCATCATTGGCCGAACTGCTCACGTGCTGCTGACTTCACGCGATGGCCGCCGAAAAAAATCAATTTCCATTGACTTCAGCGATTTTGGTCGCTGTGTCGTGGCCGCGCCCACTTTAGGCACACGCAACGGATTAAATCAACTTGTTGTGACGTGCCGTCGCCGGGACTATAAACGTGGCCTTAGGTGAAGCACTAAAAAATTTTTTAGCATTGATCTCGTTATGCGTTCCCATGGAGCGCAGGTCATGATCTAACCAGTAAGGAAATGGAGGAGGATCCCTCCTCTGCCATTTCCTCCAAAATGTCCCGTGACCTCACTGTGCCGGAGAGGCCATGCACTCAGGTACCACAAACCCTCAAAAAGTTAAAGGAAGAGTCCCACATGCTTATCTTTTATCGCATCTTTTTGTTAATGCAGCAATTCAACGTGGCCGTTTAATAGAGTTCCTTGTGTTTTTACGGTGATGTTTTCTTTTTTAATGATGTTGCAATCTAGAGATACCAGCCTCCATAATCTTTTCACCCAAATTAAGATGGCTGCCATTTTCCCACAGAAGTCAATAGGATGAAGCTTAAGTGATAAATGCTTATTTTAGCTGAATTTTTTTTTTGTATAACATTTTATTAAGTGTTTTGAGTGTTCACACAAAATGTACAAGACATAGGAAAGGAACAACTCTGTCACAGAGGTCAATCATTAATACAACGATAGATTACGTTGGTTGACATACTGTAAGTATGGTAAATATATCTGAGAATGTGTCATGTCAACTCAGTGAGAGGTACTTTTTGTTATGTTAGTCCAGTTCAAATCTATGGGGGCTATGCACTAAGCTCCGTTAAGTCGTTTTAAGAGCGCAAAGTGCTCTTAGAACGTGATGTTCCGCCAAACACGATTCACTAAGCCACGCAAACAGGCACTTTGCGTTCTTAAACTGACTTTTTCCTGGAAATTTTTCAAAGTCCAACTTTGCTCGTACGATAAACTGTTTGCGTTCAATTCTACCCTTCTCCGGGATTCACTAAGCTATGCAAAGTTATCGTACGCGAAAGTTGCGTTCAAAAAAGATCGCCAGCTCAAGGCAGGTGATAAAAAAGCTGGACTTTGAAAAATTTCTTTGTTTACATTTTTGCGTGCGCAACACCCATACAACAGGCCAGCAGGCCAGTGGCCATACAACAGCCGGGGGTCACGCGGGAGTCCCCGGCTGACCCCGCGGGAGTCCCGGGGTCCCCGCGGGCCTGCGGTACCAATGTTCTGCCTACAAAAATACTAAACATTATTTCTAACTAAATACACCCCCTAACACATACAGTACAATAATGTGCAAAATAACTATTATCCAGATATGGATAATTGATTATTTGCCCATTATTAAACACTGCATTAGCATACCTAAATAAAGTAAATAAAAACAGTAGCCAGCTAATCCAATAAATACAAGCAGTAACAACATCAACAATGAATTAATTAAACCATTAACCAATTAAACCAATTAATTCCTAAACCAACTCAAAATGAATAGTAACACTAACCAATCAAACCAATGAATTACTACAACATTAATGAATGTAAACATTAAAAGACAAAGAAATAAATTCAAACAATATCTGAAATAACCATAAAACGCATTAGCTAACATAATACAACATTAACTATAAACGAACACCAATCGCAAACATTTTATTACCATTAAGCAGGAAAAAAACAAACAATCACATCCACATAAGAAATTGAAATTAAAAAAAACCAACAGCAATACCAAGCCAAAAATGCCCCCCAAATACTGTCATAATAATGTATTAATCTGTACCCTAAAGTGGTACAGATTAATATATTATCAGTCAATGTGCCTCCCCCAAAAAATCAAAAAACACATCCAATGAAGAAACCTGTAAAAAAAGACATTTACAAACATTGAATATATTACTTACCATTAGAAGCGGTGGCCCTCTGACTCCCGGGTAACAGGAAGCTCACGTACCTTGAAGCCCTCCAACAGCATCCGATGCCATCCGCCATGAAGATCCGGATCAGGTACCCAAATCTTCTTTTTTCTTTCTTTAATCACCTTCTTCTATCTTCATCTGTAACCATTTCTTGATCTTCTTAATCTTCTATCTTCTTGTTGTAATCCAAAAAGCCCCATGGTAGATCCCAACCGATGTTGTCTCGTCGTCTTCTTGGGCTCAAATGAGGTGTCACAGCCTTAAATAGGGCTTGTGACGTCACATTTAGCCTCCAAATGGTTAACAGCCACCTGATTGGCTGTTAAAACCATGTTCCGACTTAAAAAAAATGTTTTACATGACGTCACTTAAAGGGAATGATGCCAGCCAATCAGAATGTCTGTGCTTCATTTGCCTTTAAGATGACATCATGAAGCCGGTGTCACATGGTATTTCAGCCAATCAGATCGTGGGAACCAATTCCACACTCTGATTGGCTAAAATACCATGTGACGCCGGCCATCTTGGATTTAGTGAAGTCATCTTAAAGGCAAATGAAGCACAGCCATTCTGATTGGCTGGCATCATTCCCTTTAAGTGACGTCATGTAAAAAAAAAAATTAAAGTCGGAACATGGTTTGAACAGCAAATCAGGTGGCTGTTAACCATTTTGAGGCTAAATGTGACGTCACAAGCCATATTTAAGGCCGTGACGCCTCATTTGAGCCCCAGAAGATGACGAGACAACATCGGTTGGGATTTACCATGGTTTGTTTTGGATTGACAGATGAAGATAGAAGATAAAGAAGATCAAGAAATGGTGACAGATGAAGGTGATTAAAGAAAGAAAAAAGATTTGGGTACCTGATCCGGATCTTCATCGCGGATGGCATCGGATGCTGTTGGAGGCCTTCATGGACGTGAGCTTCCTGTTACCCCGGGAGTCGGAGGGCCACCGCTTCTAATGGTAAGTAATAATAATAATAGCATGTTTTTGTATAGCGCTGCTAGTTATACGAAGCGCTTTACAGAGACATTTTGCAGGCACAGGTCCCTGCCCCGTGGAGCTTACAATCTATGTTTTTGTTTTGGTGCCTGAGGCACAGGGAGATAAAGTGACTTGCCCAAGGTCACAAGGAGCTGACACCGGGAATTGAACCAGGCTCCCCTGCTTCAAACTCTCAGTGCCAGTCCCTCTCCTAATATATTGAATGTTTGTAAATGTCTCTTTTTACAGGTTTCTTCTTTGGATGTGTTTTTTGATTTTTTGGGGGAGGCACATTGACTGATAATATATTAATCTGTACTATTTAGGGTACAGATTAATACATTATTATGACAGTATTTGGGGGGCATTTGTGGCTTGGTATTGCTGTTGGTTTTTTTAATTTCAATTTCTTATGTGGATGTGATTGTTTGTTTTTTTCCTGCTTAATGGTAATAAAATGTTTGCGATTGGTGTTCGTTTGTAGTTAATGTTGTATTATGTTAGCTAATGCGTTTTATGGTTATTTCAGATATTGTTTGAATTTATTTCTTTGTCTTTTAATGTTTACATTCATTAATGTTGTAGTAATTCATTGGTTTGATTGGTTAGTGTTACTATTCATTTTGAGTTGGTTTAGGAATTAATTGGTTTAATTGGTTAATGGTTTAATTAATTCATTGTTGATGTTGTTACTGCTTGTATTTATTGGATTAGCTGGCTACTGTTTTTATTTACTTTATTTAGGTATGCTAAAGCAGTGTTTAATAATGGGCAAATAATCTATTATCCATATCTGGATAATAGTTATTTTGCACATTATTGTACTGTACACTGGCGACACACTTTATTCGAGCTCGGCTAGTCCCACGAATTCGGGTATACCCGGGTGTATTGAGGTTTGTGACTGTTTTCTGCCCGAGTGCATTGGGTTATTTTCCAAGCAGGGATTGAAGCATTTTATTCCCGCTGGCTGCAATACTGCACAGTATATATATATATATACTGCATTACAATTCATGAATTTATGCCATCTGGTAGACACGCGAAGCATTGCAGCCTATTAAATCCTAATCATTATCATTTAAGAGATCAGCCGCCCGTCAGCCAGGCATGAACCCAGGCTGGGAAGGCAAACGCAACGGGGCTTGTCAGAGGTGAGGAGCGGCGCATTCCAGGTATCTGCCAGGTACATACTGGGTATTTGCTCGAATAAAGTGTGTCGGTGCAGTATGTGTTAGGGCGGAGGGGGTGGTCGTGTATTGATGTTTGTTAAATCTTTTTTTAATATACATGTGTTTCATAGTGTAGATGTGCAGGGGGTCTCTGGCGCTGAACCACATTGGTTTCAGGTCCGAGGACCCCCTACTTCAAGAGATACAGGCCCCGTTATGGGGTGCCAGTATCCCCTGCACTTTCAAGCGTCCGCGTCACGTGACCGGGACATTGAAATTCTGCAGGCGATACCGGCACACCATAACGGGGCCTGTATCTCCTGAAGTAGGGGGTCCTCAGACCTGAAACCAATGCTGTTCAGCCCTGGAGACCCCCTGCTCATGTACACTATTATTCAAATGTATTTATTTAGTGTACGATCGCCTGTGACAGTCTTGCATGGAGATGGCAAATCTCCATGCAAATGTTACATGCGGCTTTTTTTTCTAGCAGCTAGCGTACGTGAATTTTAAGAACGCTAGCAGGGGGAAAAAGCTTGCACGTACGATAAGCCAGTTTTTGGCCCGGCCGAGAGAAAATGGCCTCAAGGCCTTAGTGAATCGCATCTCCGGCTTCACTTTGTATCAGACGTGATGTTTGATTTCAAACAGACGCAAAAGCACGGAGCTTAGTGCATAGCCCCCTATGTTTTTTGTTCGATCTTCTGATGTTGCGCCTTTGTTGTTTTCAGCATAGTTGTCCTGTGTGTTCATTGTTCCTTTTGGATTCTCTTAGACTCTCCCTAAAGAGAGGGTTAGAGGTGCAAACATAAGAGAATAAGAGTAGAGAAAAAAAACAATTCAAACTGTCAGACCTACTAATTACATGTAACAAAGTTCCAGATCGTTGGCACCGATAGCCTATGAGACTATTAAGATATTGCTCTCATCTATCCACATTGGGTTTGAGTTTTGATGACAAGAAATGTATTATATTATATAAGGCCGAAGTAAAAATAATGGAATAGAAGAATAAAATGAGAACAATGAGAGGAAAGATTACCTTATTTTTGTTACAACAGTACCTTGTACACCGCCCCAGTCTCCCTTGTGGCCCTGTAACTGTGTTCAGTGGGCGTATTGTGAGTTGTTGTAATGTTTAGCAATCTAACAAATTAGGCCGAGGGTATGATGGTTCCTCCAAACATGCGTTCTCAGCGTAATTGTTTTGTAGCCACCCAAGTCGTGTATTTAAAACACTCATATATTTTATTTTAGCAATTCCAATGATGACTGAAAAAAAAAGAAATAAAAAGAACATGATGTTGTTAAAAAAATGTTTCAATACTTCAATGTTGAGTGTTTTTTTGTTTTTTACCTGCTATGTGCGACTGAATATTTAAATATTGCTGCAGTAACAGGCATTATTGGGATTAAAAAGGGGAGCTGCTGCACTGGTTCCCCTTGGCCTCCTTGTGCTGAATTGCAGTTCAACCTTTCAGTGCTCATTTTGGACAACCTTTTTTTCTAACATTGTGTTAGCATTCACTCCATAAGAGAAGTCAGCAATCTTACTACACTATTTAAAGTGATAATATCATACCATTAAAACCTCACCGTGTTCCATATGATCTGAAGCTCGGAACCAACACTAGTCATCCAGTAAAAACATTCTCAGCATGTGCACCAAGGGTGGGCTTTCTCTTTTAACATACTCTGTTGGTATATATAATATTTATACAGTATATGATACTGTCATACTATTACCTTCAGAAATTCACATACAGGGATTACAACATGTCAGGTATCTGTGTAGACCATAACTTCTCAACAGCATCCAGCAGTGCTGTAATACTGAGGGTCACTGGAAAACAATATTTCTTGTCATGTTTCTCAGGGCTGTGTTGCGCTTAATGTTTTACAAAGCACAGGGTGTTGGTGGAGGGGCTCAAAGGGACAGGGAGGAAATAATACAATGGCCGGAGAAAAAATCACTTACGGACGTGAGTCGTTAGCGAGCACACATAAGTGTAGATCGATGAGCTGTGTAGTCCAAGCTGTAACACCTACAACTTCCAAGATCTCCTGTCGGGTACTTGTCACCAGTCACTGTTGCCTTCCGTCGGCAACCGAAGCAGTCCTGCTTCTGCGTCATGTGTCAGGTGACGTCAGCGCGCTACGTGCTCCTTGCGTCACTCGGGGGTTGGGTTTAGGCCGATAATCTTCCCGCACTGGGTGATCTGTGTAAGCCACGAGTAGTCCAACCGGAATCACAGCATGCAAGCCATAGGAGACACAGCCCTACGTGTTTTTATACATGGTGATGTTTGTAGGGGCTATACACCTTGAATGTTGATAAATACGCAGATTGAATATATTGCATAATTATTTATATATTTATCATACCCATCGGGACATGAGCGCTAGCTGATTGATTCTATTTATTCATTAATACACAGTAGGGATATATTCCCTACACTTGTAAACTCCAAACTATATATTATCAACTACATCAGCAGTTTGTGTTTTTTGTAAGTGAGACTATGGCCCAGATGTACTAAACAATGCAAAGCCAAATGCCACATTATGACCCAGCTTACCATAGGTAAGGTGGCGTATTGCTTAACACTACTTAGTAAATATGTACCTCTGAGAGAAATATCTAATACTCCATCAATAAAACATACCTAGAGAAAGATGGAGGGTGACCAAATTGGGTAGACAAAGAGGGTGGTTTATGTACTGTAGATGGCAAATGGCAGGGAACTGTAGCACTAGTAGTGAAGCTAGGAGGGTGCAACATAATAACACTCTACAACCAGTTGAGTAGCTATCACTCCTACTACTGCTAACTTTGAGATTGAAACCTGTCGCATTCCGTCCTGCTGTCCATACTGCTCAATGTCAGGTGGTGGTAGGGCGAGGTTTTAGATGCACATGGCATGCAGTAAATAGCATAACACTACTGTGTAGTTCCCAGCAACCACAATTAGCTAATTACACAGCAGGTATATTATTTCTCCTTGAAGAAAGATGGAGAGGGTCTGAAGTGATGCGTCTATATTTTTTTTTGGGGGGGGGTGGGGGGGGGTGAAACTCTTGCAGGGTAAATAATTAGCATTATTGCATGTGTGTGTGTGTGTGTGTGTGTGTGTGTGTGTGTGTGTGTGTGTGTGTGTGTGTGTGTGTGTGTGTGTGTGTGTGTGTGTGTGTGTGTGTGTGTGTGTGTGTGTGTGTGTGTGTGTGCATATCATTCTAAACTACATCAGATATTTTGAATCTGCTTGGCCTGCCTAAATAAACAGCTAAGGTTAAAGGTTTATGTAATATAAGCATTGCAAAGTTATTTGTGAGATAAAACATACATTTTAGTCATGATTGCTTTCATTAAGTTGCAGCCCAGGCATCTATTAAGTATGAAACGACTAGGGCATTTTGACATACTGTATTCTCCACTACACTGGATAGGTTAATATCACCCGCAGTCAAGAAAGACCTAACTTCTGTGAATGGTTAGATTAAGCAAGTGAATAAAACACTCTCTGTAATAAGCTGCCAAAATCATCTGACTGACAAAGACTAAAATCTCTGTGAACACTACCTGTCTGAACTTGTACAAATTACACTGTTGGCTTCACATGCATGCAGCGTGTTTTAAAGCTTTCTGTATGGGACAGTCAGGTAATACCAGCCACCACCAACCACCAGTATACAACCAGTACATACAACGGATTATTATTGAACTACTAGTATTTGTTTCAGACATATAGTATGCACACGTTTGCAAATAAATATATACAGAAATAACAGATTTAAGAATAAATACAAGTGACCTTTTGTTATTTTAGATTTCAGAACAGAGGATAAATCTTACTCAATTTACCCACCCACTACTTTGGGTGTAGTCAACAAGCGATTGCACAAGTTGCAAATATCACATATAATCCTCATGTTTGAAATACTGACAACATATATAAATCATTTTAAATCAAGTGTGTTTGGTAAAAGGAACTAGCCAGCATATCTTGATATATGAAAGGAATGTGTGGGTTTAGTGGCTAACCTTACATAACAACATAAAAGATGTGATTTTAGCTACATTCTTCATGCCATCAATAGCCCTAACCATTTTAACTACACGTGTGTAGTAAACAGGTATCTTCTTGCTGTCACGTATGAAAAAAAAGACAGGGCCAGATTCACTAATTGCTGCGTTAAAAAGAAAATGGGATTTGTGACGATCATTTTTAGAATGAATGTTGTATTCTCTAAGAATTGTTCATCCATAAATGGGTTGTGATATTAATTGTCAGTTGCATACATGAAAAGTGTGTCTGCTCAGCCTTATAAAATGTTAGCAATAAAAAAAACTACAGTATTTCCTCGATTTTAAGACACATCTTTTCCCCCATTTTCACATGTGTTAAATCGGACTGCGTCTCAAAATTTATGTTTTAAAAAAACAAAAAAACGAGGCTGCAAGGGGGCGCTGCTGGAACAGCCACAGTTGGGATGTTTCCAGCTCCCAGTAGCAGCTCGGCAGTCTCACCCGGCTCTGACCCCGATAGTTAAGCCCCCCCCGGGCGACTCTCGTGTGAATGGGACCAGAACTCCTCCCTCCCTCCAAAATGGCCGGCTGTTAAGCTCCCGGCGACCCTCTGACCAGGGTGGGGGGTGGCTGGTGTGTGCACGGGGCCTGCCCTCCCCCAACCCACACCACCAAACCCTGTAAAGCCCTTGTAAGGCTGCGTCCATAGGACTGCAGCCGTGCTGAGGCGCGCGGAGGCTGAGGGAAAGCGGGTGCTTTCCCTGGCCTTGGTTCGCGCGCCGTCCGGGGGCGTGTCGGGGGCGGGCCAGTGACGTCACAGAGCTGGTTCGCCCTCATTGGGCGAACCGCTCACGTGACCAGCCCTGCGCTCCCTTCAGCGCTTGAATTCTAAAATTTTGGCAAGACTTACGATTGTGGAAGCGTAACCGAGCCCCTGCTAAAGCCGCTCTCATTGCGGCTGCAGGGGCTCAGTGCCGAGCGTGAGCGCGCCTCAGCATGGGTCAGCACATAAGCGCTGCCCCTGGACGCAGCCTAAGACAGAAAGACTGGAGGGATCCAGCCGCCATGCTGTTACTGGGAGTTGATGGGCAGCAGCGGGAACTTGTCCTCGCCCGTCGGAGGTGGTGGGGGGGAAAGAAGTGGCTGGATAAGCGGTGCAGAGGGAGCGCAACAACAACGCAGAAGACCCGTGAGAATCACATGATCTAATGATTGAATTACCATTTTTTCTGCACATTCAATGGAGTTTTTCTTTTCCCCCAAAATTTTTGTATTAAATGAATGGTGCGTCTTAGCATCGATGGCGTCTTAGAATCGAAGAAATACAGTAATATAAATCTTTGTTAATCAGCACTAGCGATGCAATTTTGGAGGGAGATATCACACTTGTGTCATAGGATTTCTAATAAAACCCTATGCAATAAAATCATCTATTCAAAGTTGGCTAGTCTTATCTTACCTATGTCTATAGTGGCTATAACATACATAGGGAAGATAGACATAATACCACCTTGAGGTAGGTGAAAACAAATGGTGCTATTTGGCAATACCTGGAATTTAGTGAATATCGTGTGAATAAGAAATTAGCCATTAATTCCACATTTGCCTGATTATTTGCATATGCTGCCATTAAAGATAACACTGATATATATCGCTGCTGTACACATCCCCTAATTGTTGCTTTAATGTTTGCAATATAACTTGAGGATAGGACAATAAATAAAATTGGCGTTAAATACCGATAACAAAACTTTTTTTTTAATTTATCGACCTTTAGTGAACCCCCCCCCCCATTAGTGTTCTTAAAACCATATAGAAGTCAACATAAAAGTCATGTAGTAAATTTTTCCTGCAAAAGAAATGTTATTAAAATGTATGTATGCCTATGTAGCCCCTGTTTATTTAGAAACACAATATGCCAGGGACCCCACTGGCAGTCATAGAGTTAAAGTGATTTTCAGTGACAAAAATCCTGTGAAATCCTTTAAGCCATTTATCTCAAAGAAGCAAGGTCCACATAAAGATCCATTCAAATCATTTTCTACTCACTTGCTGTGAAAACCGTTAGGGAAACCTTATGTGCAGGAGCAGCGGGGGATTAGAAGAAACCCAGGCTCAGCGGCAGTCCATAGATACCTATTAAAGTGTGCTTTAATAATGGACAAAATCACAATTGTCCCTAATATTTTGAATTTCTTCCATTAGCTAAAAAGTCCGGCCCTTATGTTTCATTAACTAGGCATTTTATAAGGGATGGAAAGATATCGTTTGCAAATCTTCTTTAAACATAAGACTAGAGCTTAATCCATTTGCCAGTCCCTTCACCAAATTCTGGAAGATCTAGGACAGTGATGTGGAATACCTTCAATTATACTGAGTGTTTATCTACGATAACTCGAGCAAAACCCAATTTTCCCCAATTTTTAACTGTTTGCCAAGCAATATGGGTTATTTATCGAAGTCTCCTGACTGCAAACGTACAGAATCAGGTTTATCAAAGAGACAAATTCCAATTATTCTTGATAAATTCGGTTGAGTTTTTCGCCCAAGTTTTGCATCTGGGAGACTCTGATAAGAAGTGACTCCCAAAGAGTCCACATGATGTTGAAGCATAGAACTGGATTCTTTGAAGTCAGTTATACTTTTATATTTGGATCAGCATATATCATAAATGGATGCGTCAGGCGGCACATGTTTGAGACACTCTTCTGGAATCACAACCAGACGAAAAACCCAATATTTAACTAGCAATCAATCATACATCTTACAATATTATATTTGTGACTTTATTAGTAGCTCGTGTTTAATTTTTCTTCGTTTACTATAATGAATTCATCACCACTCATCGCATCTGTCCCAGAAAATCTAATTTCCTGCTCTATTCATGAAGCTTAGCAACCTGGAGCTTTGTGATTGCTGCCACACTTTTCCCATGGCCTCATCACCTCTGATCCTCCCCCACAAGTACCCAGCTCTCATTGTTTATCATCTGTTCTTCCCTGCTGCAAACTCCTGTCAGATGTTCACTTATCCCTAATCTAACTCACTGCCTTTGATATTCTTTCTAATCCAGCAACCTGTCAATTGGGGACTCAGTCCTTGTCCAGGCCAGCTGCTCTGTCACAGGTCCCGAGATCTCCTCACAGCTTTCTATGAAAAGTTTAAAGGGTTTCACCCAGCAAGCACAACATGAAGCTACTAATAATTAATGCTCTTCTGTCATTGGCCCTTTTGTGTGACACTAGTTGACCACTGGAGATAACAGAGCTATAGGTTAACCTCTGGCAATATTAACTGCCACCTAGTTTTATCTTCGTACGATTTAACGTTTCACAAACAGATCCCAACCTCATTGCCATGCATTGTCAACTTAAATGTCTTAGCCAGTATTACTTTATATGTGCATTGTTTTCTCACAGTCTGTTTTTAATTGGTCTAGTTGATCATTAAACCACAAATATTATGCACTTATTAATATCCTTATTAATATCCTATATTAATGTCCTTATTAATAAACTAAGAATTTAACCAAAGGATAGGACTGCAACCATAATAAATACTACAAAGTTAAATAGGAATTTGAATTAGATAATAGTAAATAAAAAATACCACTTGTGATCACATTCACATGTCTTAGATAAGTCTGCAACACTGTCTTTCACTATTACCGCTTAACAAACAATGCTTCCACTGCAACCAGGGATTCTGGGTAATGACATGCAAAGGAGATAATAATATTACATTGAAAAAAAGGCAAGTTATGCTGTACTTCACGTGTTCTCATGGCCAAAAAAAAACTGGTGCAGGCGATTAAAAAAAATTAGAATTGTGTAGAATAATTTCAATTGACAAAAAAAGGACGGGATGTAAAATAATACAAAATGATTAAAACTGCAAAATGAAGGTGATATTCACTGCACTTAGCAATAAAATTAATTTAGCAGAATATTTTCCAAAGTTTTCAAGCTGCAAAATTGCAATCAGTGCAAGAAAACTGAACTATATGGAAATATCCCATTTAAAGCTAGAGGGTGTTCTTCCTATGATATATCCCACCACTTGCAATGTGATTTGTTCTCTAATAATAATGGTGCTATTTTTTGTTATTACAAGTAAGCGCAACGGGCCATACTCACTTAGCAGTAAGACACCTTACGGTGTATTCATCATTGTTAAATCTTGTGGTGTCTGTGTAGAGCACGTGACCCATACAAATGATTCCCAGTCACATCTGCCACTTGGGTGGGGCTTTTTTCTGGGGTGCATTAAAATCCTAACTGAGTATCATCATGAGATTTCAAGCTCCTCAAGGCAGCATTACCCATTTCAATTAAAGATTTGAGCCATAATGCAGTTATATGGGAGTTAGAACACAACTTAAATGCCATGCGTGATTGCATGGAATTACAGTCGGGTGACTATACTGGCAGAATAGTTCAATGGAAAGCTAAGAGACTACCAATGCAAAGAATGTCTCCTTGTACCCAAGTGGCACATGGCAGGCCTGCATGGACTCTTTATTAAATTACAATAAAAGGACCTTATTAGAGGCTCCCCACTACAAGCATATGGGTCCTAAGTATATGGTATATACTAGGTATATGGGTGCTCAGTATATGGTATATAGGTATTTGGTAATGATTTGCAGTTTTGCAACAAGGAAATATCTGTTAAATGACACCAAAAAATTACAGCAGCGATCCCACCCATTTTGTAAACTGAATGAATTATAGCATTTCAACCAGAGGTTCCCCCGGAGCTGAACCACATACATTTTTGCTCCAGGGCCACCTGCTTCCTGAGAGCCATGCCGGGGTTTTGTCACTGACATTTAAAGATGGCCGTTGTGGAGTGTCGCAACATCAAACCCAACAATGACGTTGCAGCTTCCTTTTGGCCTGCGGGACCTGCCAGATTTGGTGTCCATTTTATTTTCTCTTAAGGGACCTGAAACACTGGCAAATAAAACAGGACGTATCTCGAAGCCCAAAGCCCGAGATTCCTTGGGGCAAATTCTGTAAAAAAAATTATATAGGAAAAACCAGTAGGGGAAATACGGCTTTAAAACTGTAGGAATCATTGGGGGTCATTTATCAAAGTCTTGTGGTTATTAAACTGGTGGTACAGATAATGTACTGCATTTAACAAAGGAGAACATCTAATTGATTTCAGTTTAAATGTTTTACCTCAACAAATTTGGCATTATTTTGTTTGCCACAGATTTTTTGGGGATTCTTCCCCGCCCTCTTGTGTCCTGGACATTTGCGCATAAGGTCTAATTTTTAAGGGACATTTTATGAGGGTTATATATTAAAAGACTGCAAAACCAGGGCAAACAGCAGCACTATATTTGTAAAAGAAAGAATTCAGTTGAAAGCTATGTAGTTTTTACTTCTGACAAATCTGGTGCTATTTGTTTTTTTTGCTGCCCCCAGTTTTGCAAAAGAGGATTCTGTGAAACACAACCCCCCTAATGTCCAAAACAGATGCCGAAAAAACAACAGCCTGACATTGAGTGGGTGGTTTTTTTCTTAGGCTGGGGCCATGGTTCCGCAGACCGCTGAGCGAACAGACTGCAGTGTTCGTGTCCGTGCGGGGCATGCGCGCAGGAGGGGGCGCACGTTGCGCAATAAATCAGTTCAAACTGATTTCATGGCGTGACGGGGCGGTCACGTGAGCTGTTCGCCCCAATGAGGGCGAACCAGCTCTGTGACGTCACTGGACGCCCCTAGACGTGTCCACGGACGGCGTGTACCATGGCCGAAAAACGCACGCGCGTCACGCCCTCCACACAGGCGAAGGCACTATGGACCTGGCTTTATGCACCAGTTTAAAAGCAAACAAACATTCATACTGTACATAACATTCCTCATCTTTAGAAAATAACACCCCAGCATTTTAATTAATGCACAATTAGTGCAGCCCATACACAGGTGTTTGGCAACGTTTCTGAAGCATTTGCTATTTACTTTATTTCTTCTTGGCCCTTTGCAATACTTAAAAGGTGCACCTGCCCGACCCTCCCTCTCTCACTCATACTTTCAATGGGCTGTGCGCACCTTTATCAGGTAAAGGGCTGTTTGGACAATGCGGGCTCGGGTGACGGAATGTGTTTTCCCGCGCGCGCGCGCCGGGCGCGAGACACCCGCCTGCACCTGTTTTTTTTTTTTTTTGGTTTTGTTTTGTTTTTCCCGCCCAACTCGCGCGGCCGCTTGCGCGAGCCCAGTCACACTTCACACACCCTCCCGCTCACCACCCCTCTCACACACCTCGGTTTGCAGTGAGTTACTGTATAGTGCTGCTCC
The DNA here is from genome assembly GCF_040206685.1 of Ascaphus truei. Classification (NCBI taxonomy): domain Eukaryota; kingdom Metazoa; phylum Chordata; class Amphibia; order Anura; family Ascaphidae; genus Ascaphus; species Ascaphus truei. The sequence continues at coordinate 54,128,744 of NC_134491.1, read as the reverse complement.
CGAGGATAAAAAATAAAAAGGAGAGCAGAAGGGTCTTATTCACTCTGCCTTGTTTTCTCCTAAATACTAAGGAAGGCAGAGGAAGTGGACAGCTTTTCTATCTTGTCAGTAACCCAGGAGTCTTGCACTGCAGTCAGGGCTGAAGTTGAGGTTGCCAAGTTATAAGGCAAATGCAGAAATAATACAGTCCTGCTTGAACCATGATATATCATATTTTTATGTCATTGCTAAAGTTGGTGGAAATATGTATTTTTCCAAAAAAATATATAAAAATAATTGGGCATTTATATAGTGTGTTTTTTTTCTCCAACTAAATGCATATACATTGTTGAATGTATTTGTGCAATAAATAAAATGCAATATAATGGTAATCTGGAAGGTTTGTTCAGTGACGGTATGCATGATTTTACTGCAATACAAACAATTCACACAAGTTAGGAAGTATCATTTACCTTAAAACCCCAATATGAACTTTGTGCACTGCAGTTGTTTACTTTTTTCAACTGTGTTTATCTTGGTTTCAGGATGAAGGCAGAGCATTTATCATAGCTGTATAGTAACGTTTGACAATCACATTGAGCAATGCCCATTTACCTGCAGTTTGTTTGTACTGCTGCATAGTGTAAAAAATCTTCTCAGGCATTTTTGCTTGGCTTTATTTCAGGCCCTGTTGACAATTTGCAAGAATTTAAAAAGATTGGAATGTAGGTTTGCTGTCAAGGTGTAAAAACAGTTATAAGAAAAAAAGATTGTATATTATTTCACAAAAAAATATGGCTGAAGAAGAGAACCATTCATCAAAACGATTTTTAAGGCTTCGATTATACCAGCTGTGTGCAGGGTTGCCACCTTCTACTGAAGGCCAACCCTTAGACAACATTTAAAAATGTTGCGCTTACCTAAGGCGGCAGCGTCTCTCGGCATCCTCTGGCATCGTTCCAACATCCTCCCGGCATCTCCGGCTGCAAGCCGCCAATATGGCCACGCTACGTCACATGGCGCCGCATTGCCATGACAACGGGACACCTTATGGCGCCGAGGCGTGATGTCACGTTGTCATGGCAATGGGCGTCACGTGATGTTGTGACATCACGCAGTGTTTCCGTTGACATGGCAACTCGTGCCATTTGACACCGCGCGGCCATATTGAAAGGAGTTACAAGCTGGGGGAAATGCCGGGAGAAGACGCCTAACGCCACCACCACCCGGAGGATTTCTGGGTAAACCCGGAGCCAAGAGATACGTGGTTAAAACCCGTAGTCTCCGGGTCAAACCCGGAGTGGTGGCAACCCTGCGTGCGCGCGATCTCATGACGTCATCATGCGATGCGGCTGAGCGACAGGAGGCAACCGGAGGAGACGGAGGCATGGCCGTGAGTGGTACGCCCTCAATGGCTGAACCGTTCACGTGACGTGGCAGTTGCCCGCAGAGAACAAATTACCATGTCTGCGTGCGTGTCAAACTAGGTATGTAAACTTTAATAGCATTGTAGCAATTTGATATTGAGCCGCGCGCTCAGCCGCTTTCGGTATAATCACGGCCTAAGGCCTGGGACATAGTGATTCTGTCCGGGCTGAGGTGTGCTGAGGCTCAGGGAAAGCGGTACTTTCCCTGGCCTTACACAGCGCGCCGTCCGTGGGCGGGTCTGGGGGCGGGCCAGTGACGTCACGGAGCTGGTTCGCCCTCATTGGGCGAACCGCTCACGTGACCGGCTCTGCGCTCCCGCGAGCACCAAATTTGAAAACTGTGTGCGACACACGCTTCCCCAAGCGTGCGGACGCGTGCGCGAGCCCCTGCTAAAGCCACTCTCATTGCGGCTGCAGGGGCTCAGTGCCGAGCAGCAGCACGCCTCAGCACGGGTCAGCACATAAGCGCTGACCATGCCCGAGGCCTAACACCCTTTGTAATCATGTTAAAAAAAATTATGGGGAGATAGACTGTCTGATCTAAATGTGTTGTGTTTTATGGGGAGGAAGATGTTTGATTGCACCAAATTCTACATGCCCTCAAACTGTACCTAGGTAGCAAATACAGTACCTATTTCTTATGTCCTGTACCTGTTTGAACCAGGTGTACCTATAGTACCTATTTCTGCTGGAGTGTGAAACCAACAAGACTGCCTGTCTCCCATTGGATGGTTGAACTTTCTGCTCAGTGCAACTTAAATATCAACGATTTGATCAATTATCATCATTTATAACATATTCCGTAGCGCCGTGCAATGGGGGTACAGAGTGATATAAATTACATAAACAGAATGACATACCAAATAAGGACAAACAAGAGCAAACAGATACCAAAGGTAACGAGGGCCTGCTCATGTGCATTTATTAGTGTGTGCAAATAAATACAGAAATACAAGTGTTTTATTGAGAACATGGTCTTTACATATAATACATTGCATGTGTTATGGAGCCTTGATATATGGTGCTCACTTGAACGCTCCTGTATCCCATATTGATAGACTAACTAAAGTGTACATAAAGTATGTGTAGGGTGAGCATATTTGTCCTGGCACAAACAAGGACACATGCAGCGCAGTCGCGAGCGCCGATTACATTAAAAGGATAGCATGTGCCAATGTTTTAGTCCCAAGACGATAAATATATTTTTTAAGCCCTTGATTAAATTTTGAGCACGCTGGTGTTATCTCAATAACTAGCACGGTAATATTTATTAAACACCAGATGTAGCATTCTGTAGTCTGATGCAATAACAATTCCACGTACCCTGTTTAGTCCATCTGTAAAATTGTTTCTGTTTTGAGTAGCAACGTTCATTGGAGTCGCTGTAAACGTGAAAGCACTCACCAGATAAACACACTCTCTACTATCTTTAATTATTATTTATTTCATCATTCCAATACTATTTTATATCAAGCCAGAAGAGTAACATTTTTAGTAAAAGAACACATTCTGTTATTTATTTTTTCGCTTCAAGCTCAAACTCGCAGGACCGGTTTCAAAGCTGCGGTAACCAAGACTGAGTTTTTAAAAATCCATAATCATGCTGGTAATTTTCCTTGCAGTTCATTACTTTATTGGTAATAAAGTCCTTAGTAATTAGCTTTTCCTGGCTTCTGCTAAGACAATCACTTTGCATCATATAAAATACAAACATATTATTAAAATAAATAAAGTGGGGTAAAATCACATCTTTGCATAACCTATTTTATTCTAATTACAATTGCTGAGCATTGATTTTCATCCACATATAAGTGACATTTCATATTATGTATATGTTTTAAACCATTTTTAGTGCACCTATAATTATTCCTTATTGTGCTTCTTTATATGTGCTTGGAAATGTGATATGCTCACGTGTTATTTAAGAATTTTAAATAATAGGAGCTGGGTAGTTGGAATCCACACTTTGTACATGTGTTCATTAAGCTGTTTGTCCCCATGGAAACAGTAATGACACAATACTGGCAGTTATCTAGCTCTTTGTCCTGTGTTTAGACCAGATTCCTGTCTCTGCATTAGACATTAGAAAAAAAAGCAAAGCGGAGACTTTTTGTGTATTAAATAGTGCAACATTTTTTTATATATCAGTTCAAATTTATCATTATCTAGTTGGCTCCCCTTAAATTGTATCTGTGAATTTAAAAAAAGTAGTCCAATGGACATTTCCCTAAACGATTTAATGGGAAAAATACTGTAGTAGAAGTTTGTCAGATGAAAGGACATTGGGACCTATTCATTACTGCCAATTGCGGTAAAATTGACTTGATTGTCAGACTTCCCGCGATTTCGCTGCGATCAGGAGTATTGCAGGTTAATGAATAAGGCCTGACTGTGTCCATGTCAAAACCAGAAAATAGAAAAAGTTTGACGGCATTCCACTGGCCTTGTGTCAATTCAGTGTGTTTATTTTACAAACATACAGTATATGATCAACATCTTGGTAATAGTCCAAGAATAGGACCGAAACGTTGATCGTATATGTTTGTTTAGTAAACACACTATTGTATGTATGTATGTATGTATGTATTGTATGTATGTCTTTATTTATATAGCGCCATTAATCTGGTCTGTAACTGTTACATAAGCCTATAATATATATTTTCTTTAACTGTGCATGAAATGTCTTGTATATAATGAATACCCTGTTCATTTATGTAACTGTATTTGTAACCATGTATTTTTTGTCTTAACTCTATGCCCAGGACATACTTGAAAACGAGAGGTAACTCTCAATGTATTACTTCCTGGTAAAACATTTTTATAAATAAATAAATAAATGTACATAGCACTTCACAGCAGTAATACATGTGACAATCATATAAATAACAAATAATATAAATAACACATAAAGGGGAGAAGTGCTTCAGACATAAAAGTAACATTTAGGAAAAGGAGTCCCTGCTCTGAAGAGCTTACAATCTAATTGGTAGGTAGGAAGAACGTACAGAGACAGTAGGAGGGCGTTCTGGTAAGTGCGTCTGCAAGGGGCCAAGCTTTATATATGCGGTGTATAGTATTAGCCATGGTGCTACTCATATGCTTCCTTAAGCAGGTGTGTTTTGAGGTGGGTCTTAAAGGTGGATAGGGAGGGTGCTAGTCGGGTACTGAGGGGAAGGATATTCCAGAGGTGTGGGGCAGTCGGTGAGAAATATTTAAGGCGGGAGAGGGCTTTAGATACAAAAGGGGTAGAGAGAAGACATCATATTGATTTGACACCAGTTCAGTGGAGTTCCGTTAAGCTTTTTCCATTTTATCAGGTAGATCCTGAGGAAGGGCCCGTTTGTGGGTCCGAAACGTTGGTGATTTGTGTAATTTTTTCTACAATATTTTTATTTTTCACAAACCTGAGTGCTGTCTGCTGATTCCCGTGCGAACCGTATCGTATGTTTATCTACTTATTATGGGACATGCACCTACCTATATGAGCTATATTGGAATGTCGGCTGTTCACCTTTCTCTTCGGCATTGGAAGACATGTGCCCAGGACATACTTGAAAACGAGAGGTAACTCTCAATGTATTACTTCCTGGTAAAACATTTTATAAATAAACAAAGTAAAGAAGCCCTAATCTGGCCCTAAGTGAGATTGTACTCCTTTGCATGCAAAGGAGTACAATCTCACTTAGGGCCAGATTCACAGCGATCTGTTAACTCTGCTAATAAGGGGCCATTTTAAAAATCATTAATGTACATTATTTTCCGAGGCTAACGCATATCCACAAAGCTACCATGGACGTTGTATAAATTAGTTGCATAGGCGTATCATCATTTTAAGTTGACACTACCTTCAAATAACATGGCTCGCGTTAAGTATGTCTTGCCTAAAGGTCAGTGGCAGATTTCCCGATAGGCTCGGGCCTAGGGTGACAACATTTTTGGTGCTGGAAAAATGTCCTCCCCCATATACATTTGCCGCACTCTCTGGACTATCGGGCCTGATGGGAAGTCACTTACATATGCTGGCCGCCCTTCTCCTTCCGATTCGAAGGGTCAAATGACGCTGCGGATGACACCAACGTGGCGTCACACAGCGTCTCGTTGCCATGGCAACGTGATGTTCTGGCATCAAATGACGTTGCATTACCATGGCAACGAGACGCCATGTGACATCACTTTGGTGATGTCCGCGATGTCATTTGACGTTGCGAATCTGGAGGAGCAGGAGGGCAGCAGAAAGGATTCGTCCGGCATATGCAAATGCCTAGGCACGGCGGATTTCGAAATCCGCCCCTGGTAAAGGTGGTGTTACTCCCATCCAGACACTGAAATATGGGGTTTGCTGGAGAGAGAAAGCCGTACGAAATGTGTATAAGGTGAGCCTATTCTTGCTTCATCAGGGGCATGAACAGTATACTGAAATGCATATTGCAGAGCTCCACATGAAAAAGGCCTCTTCTGTATTCCCTAGCCGTGATGTTATCCGCTGATTTCTGCAGCACGTGACTGCGACCGCCAGAACGCCTGGGGGAATGCAAGGCTTAGAGGCGCAGGAACACTGGTACACAGAGGGACAACTGCTATCGTTAGTTAGACTGGGATCCCCAACCAAGAAGGAAGAGCTTTCTCACTATACATCTGTTTATTCCAAGTGCCATCTCGTTTTGTAAGTGCTTAAAGAAGAGTTTTTATTTATGTATGTAGGTCTACATAAAAGAGATGGACTGCATCCATCGTGGTGGGGATTCAGAACAGTGAGTATTTCAACTAGCTGAGGTGGGCTGTAAAATGATTTAGAATAAATCCAACTTCAACCCTGCAAGAGGCAGCAATTGGGTTTGATATTTCAGCAGGAAACAGAAGACAGCTTTAATACGAGAAAGATCAACACAGGCAGATGGTGGTGTACAGGTAAAACAGGAAAAATTGGGAAAAGCAGTTAAAAAACAAAAACCCTTCGGGCAATATGTACAAATGCTCAAAGTTTTGAAAATAAAATATCAGAAGTGATTGAAATAATGAAATAATGACGAGGGACAACTTGGATGTTGTAGCTACTGTATTACTGAGACAGGGTACAATGTAAATCAGGACTGGGTCATAGCTCTACCAGGTTACACTGTACATAGAAAGGAGCAGGTAGGAAGGAAGAGAGGAGTGAAAAACAACAAAGGATAATTCAGTAAGGTACTGGAGAAAAGACTGAGTCACTTTGGGCAACCCTGGAAACTGGTGAGAAGGTTTCTCATTCTTACTGGGGTTGTCTACAGATCTCCAGAACAAAGGGAGGAATTGGCATGAGTCTTTTGTATGTTCATCCTGAATTTCTTCCAAGGGGCATCTCTCAAGCAATTGGTGAGAGAGCCAACTTGCAATAAAACAACCCTGCACATAATACTTGCCAATGGGGAAGGAGTGTCAGGTGTACTTGTGAGTGACCACTTGGGTTGATTATTAAGCAGTGTGGTTCAGTATAAAGACAGAGTCTGAGTCATACCACACAAACACTAAGGTTTTAGATTTTATGAGCTTTTCAGATAGGGAAAATTAGTTAAGGCAGGGGTGCACAAACTGGGGGATTTCCATGGGGCGGGGGACGGGGACGCGGCGGTTGCAGAGGCCCTGCGCTCTTCCACCAAGGCATTTAAATTCAATTCTGAGGGAACACGTAAGGCCTCTGCAACTTCTCTTACCTTGTCTTCGGTGACGCGTCGCCACGGCAAATGACCCCGAGGGGTGACGTCACGTGAACCTGTTGCATCATTTGACGCCAAAGGTAAGGAGGGGGGCGGAAGCAGGGGGGGAGAGCAAGCAGGGGTCGCAGACTCCAAAGTTTGGCCACCCCTGAGTTACGGGACTCTTTGGCAGGGTATAGCTATTTCAGTGGAGTGCCGGAGCAGTGGGACAAACAAAAATATACAATACTAAAAGCAACAGACAATTGTGTAAGCCAGGTTAGAAATACAAGGAATATAAAGCTGTTATGCTTTTCAAAGGAGGTGGCAGGTATTGTAAAAGCTAAAATTACAGCTTTTAGAAAATATAAGCAGACTCGGAGGGAAGAGGATAGAGAATGACTAATAATTTAGGTAGATTGGAGGAAGGGTCAAGAGTATGTCAACTGCAATGTAATGCTAAAAAATGCAAAATAAGGCACCTAGGTTAAAAAAAATCGAAAGGCAGATGCCCCCTCCCTGAAACTAGACACCCCCTTCATCACTCCCACCCCACCTTCCGATTAGTCCTCTCCCCTGTAGCACCCCACTCTTCCTCCCTGCTCTATTTCCCCTTCTGTCTTCTTCCACGTAGATCTCGTGGACTAACAGGAAAAGGACACGTCCCTGATCCTTACTGTCATGTACTGTATACTTGGTTTATTACATCTGAGGTGGCAATTTGTTCTTTCAAAACCCCCTGTTCCCCTTTTTACTTCCATACCCCAAAACCTTGAAAATTCTGCGATAAACTTTGAGCTTTAAAGAAAAAGAAAAAAAATCCAATGGCAGAAAACCAGATTAATGACACACTAAGTGTATTAAGAAGTGTCCTGTCACCGTTTTGTTGTTTACAGTTAGGAAACCTGCCTTTTTAGTAAGTGCCAAGATTGTTCTCACTATTGAAAAGGAGGAAGCATGCTTTTAGTAAGGAGTTCTCGGCATAGTAACTTTGGAGTATGTTTGGATCGGCCCAACCGGAAGGTCACCAAGACAATCCTGATCAGATAGGTATGGAAGAAGTACGTAGTACATTGTAGCGGGTTACTAATTAAGCAGCCTGAAGTGTATTCCTGATGAGGCCCATCCGATAATGACGTATTACAGACTTTTTGCAAGAGACTGCCAATGTATCCCTTACTACAGGTAACAAGTATAAGCATCTTCCCAGCGTAGGAGTGAGAGCTACCAGGGGGAAGAAGTCCAGAGTATTATGTTTTGCCACGAGTTTCTGTCAAGTGAGATATATGTCAATACCTGTGGAGCCTTATAGGCGGATGTCAAATAAAACACCTTTTATGTTTTACAAAAGTTCCTGGCGTCCATCCCTTTTTCTATCTGCTTATTCAAGCCCAACCTGCACCTACTCAGCACCCTCAAAAGGTATGAGAGAATGAGCACTGCCATGTAAATAGTCAATCTGATGTGACCTTCTTTGGAGTTGGGGAAGGAGGGTTGCATATAAAAAGATTAAGCACAGCGAAGTGTACACTAACACTTTGCAAGTTAAAAATGTGCATGCAAAAGTAACAATTCAACAGGCGTATTGCAGAGACTCTGCCATCTCACCGCTGTCGACTTCAGTTCTGGTGTTCCCCATGACTTGCCTACGTCACTTCTGGTCTGAACGTATCTGGTTGAGGGGGCACCAGATCGCGTCTCCTGCAGTACACAACTCAATGTGTTTCACTATATCTGATTCATCAGCAGTCATCAAGTGCATAGCTACATAGTTTCAAATATGGTGTTTAGCGAAGAAGATAAGCACGTTATAAATTGCTTGAGACAGAACAAGAATTATGGTCCAAAACACTTAAATCAACTGTTAAAACATGTTCCTGATAAAGGACGGTCGCTAGGAGGACTGAAAAAACGAATTAATAAAACAACGTATTGTTCAGGAGTGGGAGCGGCTAGATCAATGCGTTATCAATTATGCAATCAGACAGTGGCGTTCTCGTCTTCGGGCCTTCGTTTCAGCAGAAGGGTGACATTTTGAACACACACTTTAAACTTTATAGTAATCTTAGTGTTTCAGATTAGATTACAACAGTTTAACACATTTACGAGCTACGAAGGAGAAACTCCTATTTCTCGTGAACCTACCGCAGTGTATCTGGTTAATTGTTGACATAATACAATGACATCAATTTAGTTAACATCAGTTGCTTGTCTACACTGTAATTCTTATACAGTATAGTGTTAATTTACATAAAAGACCTACAATTGTGCACATTTTCATGGGGATAGAGCGAGAAATATGTAAGATATGATGAAAAACGAAAAGGGGTCCCTTTTTTCCCCTGAAACTGTATATTCTGTTTGATATGTAAATATTGTACATATCTTATTCGCAAATGTGTAGAAAGGTGGAGAAATCAGCCAACAAATCACACCTCTTGTTTTTTACTAATTAAGTTGATTGCAGCTGATTTTCGTTTTGTTGTGTGACTTGCAACATTCCTTATCCTCTCTTTGTGCTCTTAAAATTGAGTACTCTTTTGATAGCACTGTAGAGTGAGATTTTCCTAGTACAAATAATGGAATTTCCTTGTACTTTTAAAATATGTTTTGCTATTTTACAAAGACACGGTGGAATGTGCAGAGAATACAATTCTTTCAATTCTAAAAACAATGACATCAGTAAACATATAACCAATAAAACAAACTTAGCATTAGCATTCCATCCAGAAAATAAACGATGGGGTTTATTTATAAAAGTCTTCCCACTGCAAAAGTGGGGCAAAAAAAAAACACACCACACAATACTTCTTTGGTAACTGGTGCAATCATTTTTTTGCTGGAAGACTTTGATTAGATAGCTAAATAATAAAACTCTAGAATAACTAAAACAAAAGGATACATTGATATAAAACACTCCTAGGCCTTATTAACTAATTAACATGAAACAAATAATTTTCTCATAAGCTTGCTAGGTAAATGTTGATAAACGCCAAGTTAAAATGTTCATTCAAATATAACGGATGCCATGTCATTCTAGATCACCGGAAAAATCCCAAGCAGTGCATGAATTATTGAATTAGGTTTGAAAATGTGAATAGGTTGACACATTAATGTTAAAGCTGCAGATCAAGCTGTCTTTAAAAAACAAAAACAAAATATATATATATATATATATATATATATATATATATATATATATATATGTGTGTGTGCATCAATACAATCTACATACTGTCAAGTGATTAACTAAGATGCTGATCGATCCGTTGTCCTGTGATCGATCGGCGAAGATTGTCTCGGGGTTCACTAAATGCATCTTGGAGTCTCTTCTGTTGCACTGACAGGCAAAGTTCTGTGAGGAAGATCATGTGACCAGGCATGAACTAGATTCAATTGGTTCACTGCTAGAGAGGGCAGGGCTCCAAAAGGTGATGCTGTTTCAGAAGGGGAAGGGGATTTGGCTATGTAAATGGGTACCATAGGAACAAAAATGCTTGATGCATTAGAATACATTAAAAATGTCTTTAAATGTTTTTTTATGCTGCAAGTATTTTCTCATAGTACAGAACTGATTTATTAAACAAAAAAAAAACACGTAGGATATTGCAGCTTTAATGTGGAACTTTGCTCTATTGTTCCTGTAGGCTTTTTTTAATTTGTCTTTCTCAATTCATACTGGACTGGCCCAGCCTGTTCATATTATTTAAAGCCAGGTTGCAATTGTTGAATGTTCATTGGTCACAAATGATTTCAACAGGTCGTAATGGGAAGTTCGTTTTTAAAGTCTCCCGGTTCTAAGACCATGGGATTTAAATGAGGATGTTTTTTCTTAATAAATCTGGGGAAATCGTCTTGCCTCTGTTTTACAGCTGATAAATAACACCCAATGTGTTTACCATTAGTGCATCTGCCTCTCACTTGGATTTCACAGTCAAACAGATGCACATCAATAAGAGGCACAATATTGTAATTTCATTGGTCTTAAAGGTGTGGTTTCTGCATAAGGCCGTGTCCATAGATGGACAGGCCGTGCTGAGGCGTGCGGACGCTCCGCGCTGAGCCCCTGCATCCTCAATGAGGATGCCTTGAGAGGGGGCTCACGCGAGCGTCCGCAGGCGTGCGGAGGAGTTGGAGGTTTCAGCCGAGCGCCAAGCTGTTTTTCAGCGCGCTGTCGGCTGAAACCCTCCAATGAGAGTGGGGCTGCGTCAACGTCACGGCGCCGTGACGTCGGCGCCGTGACGTTGACGTCAGTGCGTCGCGGGCGATTGGCCCAGCGACGTCACTGCCCCGCCTCCCTACAGTCTCCCCCCACCTCCGATCGCGGACGCTGGCTCGCCTGTATGGGCATGAAATCGCCCAGCTTCTGCAGGCGAGCCTCAGCGTCCGCTCGCCTCAGCACGGCTCCCCCCCTCTATGGCCCGGGCCTAAGGGTTGTTTTTTTTCCCTTGTAGGTGGGAAGCAGGAGGTCCACAGAGCTGAACTGCGCTAATCCCAGTTTTAGGGACCCCCTGTTTCCTGAGATCCTTACCTCCGTAGGTGCTACAGGTAGCATCTCCGGCTGGATGAACAATATGGAGGCTTAAATCTTCTGCAGCACGGGAGCCAATACGAAGCTAAGACGTCATCTGTCACGGCTTCCTATTGGCCTGCATGCCTCTGGATTTTAAAATCAATGAAGAACCGGCAGCAACTAAGTATCTCTGAAAACAGGGGGTCCCCGGAGCGTAACACAGTTCAGCTCCGGAGAATCAGTGCTTCCCAACATAGGGTGACCTTTTTGTTTAACAATGAAGGCTGCTTTAAGTGCAAAACATACAGTATGTACAGAATAGCCTTTCAATGCATTATAGAGCAGTGATTTGACCAGGGTAAGAATGACTTTCACAAAGGCAAACAAACCTTACCTAAATGTAAATACTGTACTGTGCATATCTGATTTCCTACAAGTTAGATACATTCTTTTCTATTTATCTACATGCAACACCACTGAGATATACATTTTATTGGTTGCTATACTAAAATATAAATGCCGGTAAAATTAAATACCAGGTCTGCTACAATAGACGGCCTCCAATGTATATCAACTTTATATTAAGGTGAATAAGATTTCTCTAAGATGTTCCATCCATTTAAAAATGTTGCCAGCCTTGTGCCTCATCATTATCTGCATTACAACTTACATTTCGGCTCGTCATCTAGGAAATCTTTGTTGTATAACGCAACAATTCAAGGAAACTTCATGTGTAATATTATGGACAACTGTGGTTAAGTATACCAGAGCCTCCACAGCTGCTTGTTAATTCAATAGCAGGACACCTGCTTCATAGGAAAAACTAGACCATATCTATTGCATACTTTCCTATAAGTTAACTGCTACAGTAACGTGGTAATAACTTTGTTCACATCAATTAAATTATATGTTATTATTTGGTAAACGTGGGCAAAAAAATAAAACATTTGACTTTGTGCCAATGTAAAAGTTTAGGATAATTTGTTTAAAATGTATATTACACTAACCCGCTATTACTTCTGCTGTTGCAAATAACCGCCCTTACAAACATCAGCAAATTAGTACACAAATTAAGCCATTAACTATACCTTGGTTTTAAACTTGAAGCTTAAGTATCAGCTTGCGGGTGCATATAGATGCCAACATTGGTAAGAAGGGTAAGTAAACGTTAAATTCAATATCATCATTGATGTGAAGGATTTGTAATTATAGAATCCAATATAAAGCCTCTTCCAACTAATAAGCTTCCTCGGGTTGCTATACCAACCATTTAGGAAGACGCACAACTTCCTCCTTTGAAATAGGCAGCCTTATTGCAGTTTTATAGTTACACAGGAGATGAGGTTGAAAAAAAACATATGTCCATCGAGTTCAACCTTTGTTAAATTTAATCGCCTGAGATAATCATTTTATATTTATAGTTATGTTGATCCAGAGGAAGGCAAACCAAAAAACCATTGAAGCATTTGCCAATTATGTCTTATAAGCCGAATACGATTCTTTTCTTCCACTAATGGTGATCGTATTTCTCTCTGTAGCAACACCTTTCATATGTTTAACTTGTCATATCACAGTATACCTTTCTTTTCTATAAAAGATGTCCACAACCTTTTCTTTAATATAGCTACTGTATCTAACATCAAAGTCTCCATGGGTCGTATATTCCATTTTAAAGCTGTGTTTCAATCAAAATCCTTTTTTTTCCAACTGTTTATTTAACAGTATATCTTATTGGGAGACAAAAGAAAAAGGGAACAGGGGAACAATGTTGATATATCTTCCGTCACAAACCATGTGAGGCACTTACAAATAAGAGCAATACAAATAATACAAATCAAAGCAATACAATACTATAGCAAAAATTAAAAGATGAAGGGAGAAGGGGGCCCCTATCTCACAGCTACGGATCCACAGAGAACCAGCTAAATAAATAAATTAGTTGTGTACTATAGAATTAGATACCCATAATACTTCATGCATTAAAAAAATGTTTCACTCTTTATGCTCTTTTTAATGATTTCTAATGTGTTGCTTCCTTGGGTTGCTACTGAAACCATTTAACCATGACATGGGCCACCATATTGTGTGCCTTGGGAAGCAGGATCTTCGCCGATTGATCACGGGAGAACGGGTCGATTGTCAGCTTACATAATTGAATTGCCGTAAATGTAATTATTTGCTGCATTTATTAAAACAAACAAAAAACGGACAAGAGAAAATGCTGCTTTAACGGCCCTTACTGTAAAGAACCCTTTCCTTTGTTGCTGGTGATATGTCCTTTCCTCCAATCTCAAGGGATGACCCTGTGTCATTTGCACTGTCGTTTCAATTAAAAATGTGTCTTAAAGTTCCTCGTATCCTAATTTGGATAACTTTGATCATGTCAGACCTTTTAAACCACTTATATATGTTAGGTAACTTCTCTGCTTTTGTTTTGTTTAATAAGGTTTTTTTTTATTGAGGATTTATACAGTGGCAAAACTATGCAATCTTTCCTTCAATCTTTACCCCGTTTTATACATGATAATATAATGTTAGTCTCTGCAGCTGCTTCCTGACTTTGAGCATTATTGTTAAGCCTTACACTCATTTTCCCCCATTCAGCTTGTAGATGGCATTCTTATTACTGCTTTCCAAATGCAAAACCTTACATTTATCTGTATTAAACTTCACCTGCAAGCTTCCAGTTTATCCAAGTACTTCTGTAGAACGGCCCCATAGCCATCAGCATGGCGGGTGTCTCCTGACCGGGGGGCTGGCCTTCCCCTCTCTGTCCCGCCCCCCACACCTCCCTCCCCTTACCAAGGGGAGGAGGTTTCCTGGGGCCTACTTAAGGCTCTGCTGGCGGGCAGCACGGCATGTTCGCTGCCTGCCAGACGATTACCACCCACCCATCCCCTTACGCGTAGTGCAGGACCATTATATTATGAATCGGCAGCGAAATGTTAGCAGTGCCATTGTATTACCTGTCATGTGTACACGTTATGATTGTATCTGTTATTAATGTTTCTTTGTTCTGTTACATTGTGAAGTGTTGATACTTTTGGAAAATGAAAGGAACAAAGTTCGAGCAGGCGGGGTCGTTGACCAGTTTGCCTTTGTCGCGGCGGCTCTTGGGGGGTAGGTGCTTGTTCTTGCCAGACTGGGAGCGGTTTGAGCCCGGGGGGAGTACGAGTGGGCGGGGTCATTGATACTTGACTTCGAGAGCCCCCTTGCGAAGGGGACACGAGGCCAGCGGTTCAAGGGCCAGCTGACCGTCCCCTCCCTCTCCTGTCAAACGAGCACTCTGGCAGGGAGTGGCATTTACCCCCTTTTAGGTTTTTGTATAAATAAATAGCCGCTGCATTTTATACCCCAGTTCCGGCTTCCTGTCTGTATTTGTACGTTCCATGTGGGTACGGGGCGGGGGAGAGGGGAGCCTCTCAGCCTCCTGGCCAAGAAATTACATCCTGCTCTGATTTGACTATCTTACACAATTTAATATCGTTAGCAAAGATGGAGACTTTGCTCTCTATGTCTACTTCAAGGTCATTAATAAATAAGTTAAAAAGCATTGGCCCTAGCTGTAAACCTCGAAGCACTCCACTTACAGCAGCTAATATACTCTTAATAATACTATAATATATAAGTTATACCAAAATATTTATACTACATCAAAACTTGAACAATTTCAACAAATGTCATTATATAGCTAATTAAAAAAAAACTCCAAATGCTCTGTGTATTTTAGTGTGTCATCATTACCTATTTTTGTAAGGCTAAAATTTCAAGCAACAGCTGTATGCTTGGTATCAATGTCTATTACAAACCCTGCGATTACTATGTGGCTGTAAAAAGAAAGGATTGCTATTAATGTTCAGTTCACATAAGTGTGCAACCTCGAATATAAAAATGAGCAGCCAAAATTGAAATGAAACACCACAGAAATCAATAAATAGATAGGGGTTGTTTAAAAAAAAAAAAAAAAAAAAAATATATATATATATATATATATATATATACAGTATATATATATATATATATATATATATATATATATATAGTCCTTGAGAGAACTAATTTTGACGGTCTTCGAAGTTAAAGCTGCAGTCCAAGCTGCGTTCCCCCCCCCCTTTAATATGCGCATCAATACAACCCACACAATAAGTAAATAGCTAAGTTGCCGATCGATACATTCTCCTGTGATCAATCGGCGAAGATTCGGCATGGGGGTTCACTAAATGGCTGTCAGTGCAGCAGAAGAGGACCAAAGATGCAAAGTTCAGTGGGGAAGATCATGTGACCAGGCAGTCACTAGATACAATTGGTGCACTGCTAGAGAGAGGGCAGGGTTCAAAAAGGGGTGTGCCAGAGCCTGTTTGAGAAGAGGAAGGGGATGTGACTTGGTAAATGGTTGCTGTAGAAGTATAAAATGTGTATTAAAACAGATGTTAAGAAGTGAAAACTTACAACTGAGATATTATGTAGGTAAATCAAGGTTCACTGTTCATCTGGCCGGTCGGACGCTAGGAAAGTGCGTCACTGTGCGACTTCATGTCCCGCGTGCTGGGACTTATTTTCTACAGTCAGTTCAGATCCAGCACTTTCTGGTTTGCGTCCGCAGTGGGGATTCCCGGCGATCTCAGAGAGTTACGTCACGCACCGCTCTGTTTCTATGACGTGACTATCTATTTTCTAGATCTACCCCATGCTAAATTCATTACTAAGTGTTACATAGTTACATAGTAAATTCATGCTAAATTCATTACTAAGTGTTATCATGGTTGCTTTGCTAGCTAACCATATATCCTATATTTTTATGAAGATATACAATAAAATGAAATGGCAAATATATAAACCTTTTTCATGGCATGTCTGGCATGATATTTGTTGTTTTTGTGCATCAGATGTGGTACTCATTTGTAGCTTTGTTCTACAACTATATGAAAATCCCAATTGCACTGAAGAGCAGTGGTAGTCCTTGTGATGTGGCTACTTACATCTTTGCAGAGGTAATAAACTCAGAAACATAAGACAATATATGGCACATTATCCTTGTGCTAACCTCACCATCACTGAGCTTAGCAGCAATATAGAGGCGTAATCTTAATCAAAATGCTAAGGGAGCTCCGCAGTTCTCTGACCTTAAGGACCATGTGGAATAGTGTTGGAAAAGAAAAGAAAATCAGGCGTCTGTCAGTTAAACGAGGATGGTGGGCATGTATCAGGAAGAGCAACAACATGTTTTACCTGGTGCTTCAAGTCAATCTGGGGAAATGTACATTTGAAGCCCTTAATTGCTAACATATATTTGAAGCAAGTTTTGCCCATAATCAGTGATGAAATGCCTGAAGGTCACATTATGTTTATTAGATGTTCCATGTAGAAGTACGGTTCTGCTAACATCGTCATATATAAGTGGCATCTAAGCATGGATTATCTGAGAGCCCATACACTGCTGCTGTTCAAAAAGAAAGAAGAGGTGGAGGCTTCAGTAATGTTTTTAAACATTTTCCATAGTTTATTAATAAATTCAATCTCGAGATCTCAGTCTTTGGATGACTGTACACAATACCACTCTTTATCTTGTAGACTTACTGGCTCTGAACACCCCTCTTGTTCACTGCATTCTCAGGACTGAGCCTACTTGTGCCTAGAGACAAAAGAAACATTTCAGATACAGTATTGAGACCTTTTTTCCAGTGACCCATGTTTGGTTACACCTTGTCTCCAAACCTACAATTGTGACTTTATTTATAGTTTCAGCACAAACTTAGAAAATGGGGAAAAAAAATATTAACGCATGGCTTGCTTTGATTTTCTGCAATGTGTTCATACAGTCTTTTCTAATAGTTCTTCTTAAAACGAGGGCTTTAAAAAAAAAGGAAAAGCTTTTCAGAAAGTAATTTTCTTCTTCAGTACTTTATAATTATCTGCGTATACTGTACATGTGTTTCTGGAAGTAATGATCTGTACCCTAAAGGCAAGATGGATGAGTAAGAAAAAGATGTGTATGGGCAAAGAGTGCAAGAAAATATTTTAGTATCTTATACTATATTAGTGAAAGCACTGTATGCCTGCATGCATGCATGCCTGCCTGCCTGGATGTCCGGTGTCCCTAGGGGCAATCTCATTGGTCCCATGGCCCGCCCGCCCCCGCACACCTCTCATTGGCCTCACACACACACACCACCCCCTTGGCCCGCCCCCCACACCTCTCATTGGCCTGAGGCGGAGTGACGGGCCAAAGGTACACACACACACACACACACACACACACACACACACACACACACACACACACACACACACACACACACACACACACACCTCTCCCCCTCCCCGCTCCAAATCACCTCTCCCCCCTCCAAATCACCTCTCCCCCTCCCCGCTCCAAATCACCTCTCCCCCCTCCCCGCTCCAAATCACCTCTCCCCCTCCCCGCTCCAAATCACCTCTCCCCCTCCCCAAATCACCTCTCCCCCCTCCCCGCTCCAAATCACATCTCCCCCCTCCCCAGCGGCATCACCTCTCCCCCTCCCCGCTCCAAATCACCTCTCCCCCTCCCCGCTCCAAATCACCTCTCCCCCTCCCCGCTCCAAATCACCTCTCCCCCTCCCCGCTCCAAATCACCTCTCCCCCCTCCCCAGCGGCATCACCTCTCCCCCTCCCCGCTCCAAATCACCTCTCCCCCCTCCCCGCTCCAAATCACCTCTCCCCCTCCCCGCTCCAAATCAGCTCTCCCCCCTTCCCGCTCCAAATCACCTCTCCCCCTCCCCGGCGGCATCACCTCTCCCCCTCCCCAGCGGCATCACCTCTCCCCCTCCCCGCTCCAAATCACCTCTCCCCCTCCCCAGCGGCATCACCTCTCCCCCTCCCCAGCGGCATCACCTCTCCCCCTCCCCGCTCCAAATCACCTCTCCCCGCTCCAAATCACCTCTCCCCCTCCCCGGCGGCATCACCTCTCCCCCTCCCCAGCGGCATCACCTCTCCCCCTCCCCGCTCCAAATCACCTCTCCCCCTCCCCAGCGGCATCACCTCTCCCCCTCCCCGCTCCAAATCACCTCTCCCCCCTCCCCGCTCCAAATCACCTCTCCCCCTCCCCAGCGGCATCATCTCTCCCCCTCCCCAGCGGCGCTCAAACTGAACTCTCCCCCTCCCCAGCGGCATCACCTCCCCCCTCTCCAAATCACCTCTCCCCGCTCCAAATCACCTCTCCCGTACCCCCGGCGGGGGAACAGGCAGCTGCCACGCGGCGCGTAAGATGGCGGACCCCCTTCCTCCCTCGCGGCGCCGAGTCAGACGGTGGCGGCGCCCGGAAGTACAGGTAGGTGTCGCTCCCTCACCTCCGGCGCCAAACGGAACTGAGAAAGGGCGTATCAACAGAGACGTGTGTGTGTGTGTGTGTGTGTGTGTGTCACTGTCCACTGCCCCCCCTCCTGTCCACTGCCCCCCCTCCTGTCCACTGCCCCCCCCTCCTGTTCACTGCCCCCCCTCCTGTTCACTGCCCCCCCTCCTGTCCACTGCCCCCCCTCCTGTCCACTGCCCCCCCTCCTGTCCACTGCCCCCCCCTCCTGTCCACTGCCCCCCCCTCCTGTCCACTGCCCCCCCCTCCTGTCCACCTCCCCCCCCTCTCCTGTCCACTGCCCCCCCTCCTGTCCACTGCCCCCCTTCCTGTCCACTGCCCCCCTCCTGTCCACTGCCCCCTCCTCCCCCTCTCCTGTCTACTGCCCCCCCTCCTGTCCACTGTCTGTCCCTCCTGTCCACTGTCCCCCCCTCCTGTCTACTGTCCGTCCCCCCCTCCTGTCCCCCCCCTCCTGTCCACTGTCCGTCCCTCCTGTCCACTGTCCGTCCCCCACCTCCTGTCCACTGTCCGTCCCCACACCCTCCTGTCCACTGTCCGTCCCCACACCCTCCTGTCCACTGTTTGACGCCCCCCCCCTGCCTTTGACGCCCCCCCCCTGCCTTTGACGCCCCCCCCTGCCTTTGACGCCCCC
The DNA here is from genome assembly GCF_040206685.1 of Ascaphus truei. Classification (NCBI taxonomy): domain Eukaryota; kingdom Metazoa; phylum Chordata; class Amphibia; order Anura; family Ascaphidae; genus Ascaphus; species Ascaphus truei. The sequence goes on along the minus strand of NC_134491.1, from coordinate 54,109,177 downwards.
CCCTGCCTTTGACGCCCCCCCTGCCTTTGACGCCCCCCCCCCTGCCTTTGACGCCCCCCCCTGCCTTTGACGCCCCCCCCCTGCCTTTGACGCCCCCCCCCCTGCCTTTGACGCCCCCCCCTGCCTTTGACGCCCCCCCCCTGCCTTTGATGCCCCCCTCCTGCCTTTGACGCCCCCCCCCTGCCTTTGACGCCCCCCCCTGCCTTTGACGCCCCCCCCCTGCCTTTGACGCCCCCCACCCTGCCTTTGACGCCCCCCCCTGCCTTTGACGCCCCCCCCCTGCCTTTGATGCCCCCCCCTGCCTTTGACGCCACCCCCCCTGCCTTTGACGCCACCCTCCCCTCTCCCTTTGACGCCCCCTCCCTTTGACGCCCCCTCCCTTTGATGCCCCCCCCTCCCTTTGACGCCCCCCCCTCCCTTTGACGCCCCCCCCCTCCCTTTGACGCCCCCCCCTCACTTTGACGGCCCCCCCCCTGCCTTTGACGCCCCCCCCCTGCCTTTGACGCCCCCCCTTGCCTTTGACGCCCCCCCCTGCCTTTGACGCCCCCCCCTGCCTTTGACGCCCCCCCCCCTGCCTTTGACGCCCCCCCCCTGCCTTTGACGCCCCCCCCCCTGCCTTTGACGCCCCCCCCTGCCTTTGACGCCCCCCCCCCTGCCTTTGACGCCCCCCCCTGCCTTTGACGCCCCCCCCCTGCCTTTGACGCCCCCCCCCTGCCTTTGACGCCCCCCCCTGCCTTTGACGCCCCCCCCCTGCCTTTGACGCCCCCCCCTGCCTTTGACACCTCCCCGCCTTTGACGCCTCCCCTCCCCTGACTCCCCTCCCTGGTGCTCCCCTCCCCGGCGCTCCCCTCCCCGGCGCTCCACTCACATCACCTCCCACACACTGACTGACACACACAACTTACTGACGCGCACACACACTGACGCGCACACACACTGATGACACACACACACTGATGACACACACACACTGACTGACTGACACACACACACTGACTGACACACACACTGACTGACACACTGACACTGACTCACACACACACTGGCTCACACACACACACACACACTAACTGACGCCCGCACACACACACACACACACTGACTGACACACACACTGACTGACACACACACTGACTGACACACACACTGACTGACACACACACCGACTAACACACACACCGACTGACGCGCGCACACTGACTGCCGCACGCGCACACACCCCCCCACACACACACACTGACTGCCGCACGCGCACACACACTGACTGACTGCCGCACGCACACACTGACTGACGCGCACACAAACCCTGACTGACGCGCACACGCACGCACACACTGACTGAGGCACACACTGACTGTGTGTGCGTCAGTCAGTCTGTGTGTGTTTGTGTTTCTGCCTCAGACTCACTGACGCGCGCGCAAACACACAGTGACTGACGCACACACGCTACATGAAGCTGTAAAGGAGGGAGGGAGGGGGGGGACTGGATTGATGTGAATGGGGGACAAACAGAGAGAGGGGGGAGGAGAGAGAGAGGAACGGGAACATTACATCCCGGGCAACGCCGGGTCTCTCAGCTAGTGAGAAATATATTTTGCTTAAATTCTAAGAATGCAAATATTCCCACGTTGCTCCATACATTGTGTTTACCTACATACGACTTGTTAATGCCAAGTTCAACAATCAAAATTCTTTCAACTCTTTCCTTTCGTTACCACTCAAAAGAATTAATTTAATTTTATTAGGTAATATAAAGTCGCTATAGGCGTTGTCCCGAAAAGCGTTGGATAAAATTGCTCTGTTGCCAAAGTTGCCTATTGCAGAATATTTGGGATATACACTATAACATTTTGGAGTACCTCATTCTGTGCCTCTGCACCAACAAAGGCTGCGCTTATATCGCCGGCGGCAACGCGACCTCGCCCCCAAAAATAAAGGCATTGTCGCCGCGTGTGCTTATAGTAAGGGTGACGGCGATGGGGCGACGCGATTTTTTTGAAGCCGGCAATATTTGATTTTTCAGGGGCTGTCGCCTCATGTGACAGCCCCTGAACCAATCAATGGCCGGGTAGCCCACGATGCCGCCGCAAAGCAAAATACAACTTTCGGTAGCGGCGATGGCGACTGGTGACATCACACGTCGCTGTCGCGGGCACTATATGCGCGGCCTAAGGAGAGAATCGACCGGTGAACAGTGCCGCTGAAACATCCGTGGCGCTCCGGAGGACATACATCGAGTCTCGCTTCTTACAACTTGTATCCGGACTAATACAAACACCGACTGATAGCCCTTGGAACGCGGAGTCCTGTTGGCCATTCCAGAAAAGCTAAATCCTTGGCATATTTGCGATAAGCCTATATTAATTAATCTTTTTATACGTGCAAAACGTTTTTTAATGCTAAATATTTTAATACATACTACACTATACTATACTATACTATAGTGGTTGTGCACCTTTCTTTCTTTTAGTTTTTATTAGTTGTTGCCCTAATGACTGTACCATGGTCATATGTTCCATTCCTTCCTTAGCCACTGATATTATATGACCTGGGTCATATGAGATGTGTCCTAATTTTTGACTTTTAAAATATAATAAGAGGCAAAGTTTGAAGAAAAGTAATGCTTTTTTAAAGCTGCAGTTCAGTCTTTTTTTTTTTTTTAATTTATTTTTTTAATTCAATAGTTTCATGTGGGCAATCTCTAATTACCTAAAGAACTGTATAGCTGCAGGTCAATTAGTTCTCCATGTATTGATCGGCGAAATTTGGCGACATCTTTAGATACAGCATATGTTTTTCATCTGCTTCTGTCAGTCAGTGGAAGCTCATGAATATTCATGAGCACTCCTGCACTGACATGTGCTAGAGGGAGGGTAGGGCTGACAAAGGGGTGTGCCAGGGCTTGTGACAGGATATGAAGGGGCAGTGCCTTAGTAAATGGTTGTTAAAATAGAATACAAGAAAATTAGTCTTTCAAAGTTGTTTTTTTTAAAAACAGAAAATGCTAAAAGTATTTTTTCTTACTACAGAACTGATTTATTAAAAAAAAACACATGTAGGATATTGACTGAACTGCAGCTTTAAGTTAGGTAAGGAAGTACATTTTTTCATTTACTCTGCTGTACAATTATACATAATTACAGTGCTGGGAGTCCCGTGGAACCAGAGGGCCACCAGACCTATAGCACTTCTGCGCCATGTAATTGCTCCTGGTGCGATCACGACTCAACTGTTGCCCAGATGCCGTAATCGGCAGTGGAGGGGGGCTCCACTTTCATTTGGATTTGGCTAGCAATTCTGTGGGGCGTTCAGCCAAATCTGGCATGAAAAAACTAGCAAGTGCCCATCCCTGAAGAAGCGGTTACAGCTTCGAAACGCGTTGGATTAATTGTTATTATATGGTACCTTTTAATCGTAGTGTTAGTATTGATTGCTCGTGTACATTTGAGTGGTTTTTTGTATTTACGGCTCTTATCACTGCTCGGGTGCGCTCCGTTTACTTCGCGTCCTACGAGTGACGTCACTGGAGTGCGCGATCACCAAGGCGGAACACTACCGCCAGTCACCTTACTGCGGTGAGAGTACACCTGCACACACATGCGTTGCCAGCTACAGAGACTCTTGTCCTGTCACAGAGACTTTTGCCCTGCTACAGAGACTTTTGTCTTGCGACGTGCACATAGTGTACAGTACAGAACGGACGTTCCAAGTGGTGTGTCGATCCTGATCCCTGGAATACCCTGGATGCTGATTGCAGAACGTCATCGTGTGAGACACAGATGACATCTGAATAGCAGCAGGAGACGATCCATTGGGGCTACACCTCTGAGACCACCAATCCTGATGACGACTGTGTGGTAACTTCGTGTAATGTTACACGTGAATGCGATTTATGTTCATTTATGATGTACGTAGAATACTTACCTCTTTATCACTAAATAATCTACTTTGATATACTTCACCATTTGCGTTTTGCGCTTTTTTTGTCTTTTATCTCTTAGTTCGTAGGAGTGCTGAGCCACTCTATAACTATAGCTGCATACGCCGACACCAACGGTTTTGTATGGTTTACATGTTTTTTATCACTTCCACAGTAGGGTAGTGCCTTATATAGCACCATATTTTGTTATACACATTAATAATATATAAGGTTTAATTTATATGGGTTACTGTTAGACATTGTTTTAACACGGTTAAGTTGTTTTTTGGGTTGCGCACTTTATTTTTATAATATAATAAGGGCACTCTGAAGGTTAATGCATTGAAGTGAAACACTTAAGCTTTAGTAATCGGTGTGTAGCATTTATAAACTGGTTTTCAAACTCTACAAATTATTTGCAGAAGAACAGAATCTTGGAAGCCATTCAATTGATAACTTCTGGAATGAGGTCTATAGCGTTTCCCTATATCCTTGTGCCCAGCATGCTCCACAGATGAGGCCTGATTAAAACAAGACTTGAAACTAGGGAAGTAGTCCACACTAGAATAGGAAATTACAGCTCTCATTTTGTCTTCACTGGCTATTGGGCTACTGTCCCAAAACAAACATGACATATCTACCTCTAACCACCTCTAGTGAGAACAATTGTTTTTTCTTGTTTGGTTTGAAAAAATAATTATTTAGGAAGTACATATTATTATCATACATTATTGTAAGATGTGGCTTAAGCACTGTCTATTAAAATTGTCCCAAATGTTTAAAGTAGTATGCAATACACATGGGTAAACTATCTATATGTCAAAGCAAAATGTTATCCAACATTATTCATACTAAAAGTGCAATTTTTACACTGGAAATCCAGGTGTCAACATATCAAGATACTTATGCCCTTATTTTGCTTCTGTCTACATCTTCTTTCAAACTGAGGAGGGTCATTTGAAGGATTTAGGGAGCCATAAAGTGATAGAAATATTATTGAGTGGATTATATGAAAACGCTGAAACAAGTTTACAAAATGCAGCTAAAAATACTGGGATCTATTTACTAAAGTCTTCTGACTGCAGAACTGGGGCAAAACCAGGGCAAAAAACAGCACCTCATTTATCATAGAGAAATAATCCCATCGAAAGCGATTGGAGATTTCCCATTTTTTTGCACTGGTTCTGCCCAGTATTGCAGCTGGGAGAATTTGCTAAGTAACACCGTAAATCAGTGTAAGAATAACAGTAAGTAATATGTCTGCATGTCATCGATGGGTCCCCGACATGCTTCATTTACCCTGTTGCCACGTCATACTGTGGCTAAATGTCGTACATGGATTTTAGGAGTGACAGCCAATGACAACCCGTAAGCTAACTGCTTAACAGCTTCCCAATTCCAAGTCAATGTCCAAGCTCCAACTGGCGAGTCCATATGGAAGAAGCAACTGTCTGCGTTTGTCTACTGATTGTGTGCTTTCATGTCCCAGGTTTAGCTGGTGAGTAATGTAATAGGCAAAAGCTTCATGTAATCCACCTAAAAAATAGATAGGAAACTAAAGGTGCTAATTGCCCAGAATCCTTATCTTTAGATCCACCACTGTATGACCAGCAGTCGGCTGGAGGAAGCAGGTTTGGTTACTGTGGAAAGCATACAGACATAATCATGGGTATTCTATCTGTGCTGTACTTGTATTGTGAAGGGTTTTATAGATATATTAATTCACATGACCATGAAAAAAGTGTAATTAACTTGCAACCCATAGTGTATTGTTGATTTATACTTACTGGACAACCACCTTTATATAAGTGTAAACCCCTTTGGGATTACTATGGCCTTAGAGGGTTAATGGTGTGGGCCAACACAGGGGAGTGCCCTTTTCCCCTCACCTGGTGCTGGGGTGACTCAGCAGAAGTTAACTCCTGCCCCTATCTGCCTGGAGACTGTGACGTCTCGTAAGGATATAACGAGGGGGGAGGTTTTGGAAGAGGATGTTCCAGGGAGGAGACAAGTGGAGGAGCCTCAAGTGTACATAGATTCCCTGTCAAATTGGTATAGGTTCCTGGTTATTATTTTTGAGTTAGGGAAGTGCCCTTTGTAGATAAGGTCCGTGTGGCAACCCAACAAAAGAAAAGCACAGGTTCACACAAGGGGAAACCTGTGTCCTATAGGGGCTGCCCCAGAAGTGGCTCTGGTTCTCCAAGAGAGATTAGTATCAGAGAGACCACCACACAGTATCTGGACACAGTCAGTGGCTAATAGATACCCCTGTTGCCTCAGCACCAGAGTTCTATAGATGAGGTAAGCAGGCCAGTGAAGTGGGACGGCGATCCCTCTAATATATTAGTGATGGTAGTCCAAGAGGACCCAAAAATGTCACAGGTACAAACCATATACTGAGGGAGCCAATTGCACATGGTGAACCCTGAATAATCAGCAGCACCTCCCTAGGGGTATTATGTGAGGGTATTAAGTGAGTGTGTACCCTAGTGAAGCAATCGTTGATACGAACCCACCTAAGATTACACTGCTTTGCTGTCAAATAAAAGGAGAATGTTTGTACCATAAAAGCTCCTGTCGCTCATCATTGTTTACCAATTCCCAGGCTGCACGAATCCAGCACCCTGATAAAGGTAACCACGTATGAGTACCGTCATGTACATATCTTGGAAGATAGTACATAGACTAGTGATGTAAACTCTTCAGAGCCAGGCAAGGAGGGTTACCTAAATAAGGAAAACAGTTTGACGTTTAGACGTTAGACTGCATTATTAGTGCTTACAAAATTGTGATATATGCTAATATGTCATATGCAAGTTTTTATCAGATTTGTATCCCCATTAGATCTTGCTTGTGTGTCAGGTTCCAGGGAAGCCTCGTGTACTGTAGGTGTGTCTTTCTGTATAAGTGTAATCAGTCTCAATCTGCTGCTGGGTGCTGCTGGCAATTAAACTACTGCATATCTCAGTGTTTCAGTATGCTCTTAGCAGTTTCCTGTCAATGTTCACAGCCATTATGTATCGCAGGAAATTACACTTTTATAGCTGCTTTAGTTCTAAACAAACACAAGTTTCAAAACAATATGTTATTGAATTTGGGCATTTGGCTTTTTAAGTACAGCAAAAGATTATAACAGCTGTTTCAGCTGATAACTACCACCTACTGTATGATAAAAAATGTTTATTGAGTCATTAGTCATTTTTGTATAATCCAGTGTATTACCATATAACATTCACAAATATTTTTAAAGCAATTTTTGTTTTTAAAATAAATAGGTGGTTTCCCTTTAATCTGTTTAACACAATTGGCACTATTTCCTCGCTCTCGTCAGGAGTTAAATAATGTATGCGTTCATAGTTCGGGTAAAACAGTTTTTTCCTTATTCCTAGAAAGCAACTCTATTGTGTTTTCTGCTTCCCATAAAACTCTGATAAAGTAAAAAACAAACAAACAAAAAAAAAACATTGTACACTGATACCCACAAGCACTACATGATGACTTTTGATTTAATGTCAATCATCATTAACCTCTTCAGTGCTTGGGGCGTTAAGTTAAAAAGACATTTTGTTTTCTTCGAACTGTTACAATAAAACAGTCAGTATCATTAGCATCTAAAAATGTAAATAGCTGGTACATTTGCAAGAGTTGCAGTAATCTGCTATGATTTATTGTCATTCTTGGTACATGTATTCATTTGATGTACTCTTTGGATGCTGTGTTTCATTGTAAGGAAACATGCAGTGAAAGTATTTATTTTAAATGTGCTGCTTACAGCGGCATCATATGTAAAAAGCTTGTTAGGTCTCGTGCGGAAAGTTAGCCAGACAGGTCAACAGCAGCTCAGAGTTTAGAACGGTAAGAAAAGTGGAATAATATAACAGATTAAGAAGCAGAATTTGGTACAACTCATAGCCACGGGAGACCAGGACAATTACACCAGGGATCAATTTGCCAGACAGAAACACAGAGTTTATAAAATTAATTTATTGGAAAAATAAATATCCACAACTATTTACAGGTACACAACACACACACACTTACAACTGGGACTGTGCAAAAATAGTGGTCTTGGAGCTCAAGTACTGGATCTCATAATTGTATTATATATGATTACTATTGTGGAGACACAGAGAAGCAGGGGATATAGTTCCACAATAATACAGGTAATACTAATCATCAGTGAGTAATCTCATAAAGTCTTATAAAGTTGTCTTGAGTGGGGACAATTATTCCCTGAAGGTAGTAGGTTTTAGGAATGATCCACGCCGCCTCATTGGGATAGTCCTCAGACTATGATTGATTGTTGACGAGTGATGAGTGATTGATAGAGTTTAAAGTACTCACTGTTTTTCTCCCTGATCTGTGTTTCCCTGGTAAAGCGTGCAGCCGTTGTAGAGTCCAGAGATATCCAAAATGTAGTGATACCGCATATAGCATGCAGAGAGCAGGGTCAGAGTAATGAAAAATCAATTTATTAGAACAACATACTAAAAAATGGAGGGCAGAGCTCTACTACGCGTTTCTTGTGCAATCACACTTTATCAAGGAGTCCCTTTATCACTCCTTGATAAAGTAGGATCGCCCAAGAAATGCATAGGAGAGCCCTGCCCTCCGTATTTCAGTATTTTTTAGTAAGTCTTTATTAAACGAGTAGTGGAAGCATTTACCATGTCTCCCAATGGAAGGGGTTTATCATTCTCCCTGCCATTCCTTTCCCACATCATCTACCTTAGATTGTTATCTTGGTTTTTTTTTATATCTGTGTTTAACTCCTGGCATAATTTGTACATTAGTATCGCTGACCTGAGGAAGAGAGGAGAACTCTCAAAAGCTTGTCTTATACTGTAATATCAATTGTTCGTCAAAATAAAAAAAGGTATGTGCGCAGAGCACACTCGTACGAAGTGAAACTTCTTTGCATTTGTGTGTGTGTGTGTGTGTGTGTGCGTATATATATATATGTGTGTGTGTGTGTGTGTTTGTGTGTGTGTGTGTATGTGTGTGCATATTTTCATCCTCTCACAACCCCCTCCTTTCATTCTCCCTCCCTGTCATTCTCACCGTAACATGGACAGCCAGAGAAAAACACACACACACACACATACACACATACACACATACACACATACACACATACACACATACACACACACACACCAGATTAAATACACACAGGACAGAGGACACAGGACACACACACACACCTCTCTCTGCTCCATGCTTTTCGTGCGCTCTTTGGCCCCACCCCCAGGCTTCTGCTACCTTCTCCTGATTGGCTGCTGCAAATCAGGATGGAGGAAGCTGCCCAGCCCCCTAGCAGCAGCTGCCCTGCTCTGTCCCTTCTCAGGATTGCAGAGGAGAGCGAGTCTGAGGTCTGTGCAGAGAACTTGTGCCCCCCTTCTGCTGCCCCAGTCTGCACATGTATAGAACAGAAAACAAAGAAGCCCAGAGCTACATCCAATGTGACAAAAATATACAGTGAAATACCTATATATCTCTTGAAAAAGGGTCATTTAGTTAAACCCTTTGGCCAAAGCATTTTAAGCCTGCTAGCCACATCAAGGCATGACAAAATATCGCAGGTCCTAACACTAATTGATTAAAATTCTTAGTTACCTCTATAATTAGAGGAAGAATGATCTGCATTGGATCTGTCCCACCAGCTGCATGAAAAGACTTGTTCATTTGGAGTGTGGGGAGGGGCGAGCTTAAACCCTGGGGGGAGGTGCCACTGACCTCCAAAACAGCTGAGACCAACTGAACACAGTTAATAAACACACAGATACCCAGAAAGCTCTGATTAACCCCCAAAATTACCACATAATATATATGTATATGTAAGTGTCAAAAGGAGTGCTACTGGGCGTGGCTAAATGTATACAACAAAAAACAAAGAAGCCCAGAGATACATCCAATATGAAATAAATACACAGTGAAATACCTACATATCTCTTGAAAAAGGGTAATTTAGTTAAACCCTTTGTCAGTCCGCACATGCGCAGTGGCTACAGTACTTACGTTTCATAGGAAGTCACAACTCAACCCATTTTACCCTATGAGATTTTCCAATGAGCTACCGTCAGCTAAGAAGTTTCACTACAAAAGGTATCTCCTAATACTCTACACTTGACTAACGCAAATACATTTAAAAAAATACTTGTAATAAACATAGGAAAGTCTTAAAATAGAAAAAAAAAGATTAAATAGGGTAGAGTGGCTTATAGGAAATGTGAGAAATAGGTAAACAAGATGGGCAACTGTACCTATCCCGTTCCCAACAAAACTGGACTTTAAGTGTATTGTTGTATCTTTTGCATTCAAGATGGTGCTTAGATAGCGATGTCAATTATCACTTTTGTTTACGCTTGTTCAGAAGGCTGTCAAATTGAGCATGGAAACCGTTGATGCATGCAACAGCTTATTACAACTGCCAGAGGCCTTAGGACACATACCGTAGTTCTCAATGTAGGGCTTGGTATGCTGAGTAACTGGAAACAGGTAGAATGATGAGGTGGGATTTTAATGTACATTAGGGAGTTAACGTTCATTTTATGGTTTAGTAAAGGGAATAAACAATTTTAGCAATATACATGTATCCCCATTATTTTATTCTTTTGACCCATGTTCATACTAGTATTTATTTTTGCTGATGCTTTATTGTAGAAGTCAGTTACTCATATAATGAATTTTCATTGTAAAGTGAAACGTTGGATAACGAGGACTACCTGTATAAAGAAATTAAAACCGAGGCACTCTCTTGTGCTTGCTAAACAAACAATCAAGTGAATTAAAAATAGGAGATGGTGCAAAAGTGAATATAAAGTGACAATATTGGGTGCACACTGTGAATATAATATAGTGAGTGATAACAATATGAATGTATGTGATACGCTGCTCGACCAATGAGGATCCTCCTTCGATCCTTACAGAAAGTTGACTGTAGAATATAGGGAGCGCAGAATCATGTAAGAGATAAAATATGCATATGGTGCAATATTGTATTGACAATTAGTCTTTAGAAACATAGAATAGTTTACAAGAGATCAATGCCACTTCTCACATGGCCTAGAGTGAATGTGGATCTATAAAAGTATCTTTAGAAGAGCACTCCTCTTCTCTCAAGGTCACTGGCAGTGGTTGATTTCTTGTTTGTATAATGAGGACATCTACCCGTAGGTGGAACCAGAATCAGGAACCCTTCTTATGGTGTGATATCTTCCCCTCGTATTGAATCACCGTAAACAGAGAGAATGTGTATAAAAATTATTTATTGACATAAAATATAGTACAGCTCTCTGTACTTACATATAAAATAGCATCGGCTGCCAATAATGGAGTGTAGTAACAGCTCTTCATGGCAAGGACTTATTTTCCTAAATGTCACTTTTATGTCTGAAAGCACTTCTTCCCATTATGTGTTATTTGTATTATTTGTTATTTATATGATTACCACGTGTATTACTGCTGTGAAGCGCTATGTACATGAATGGCGCTATATAAATAAAGAGATACATACATAAATGGCGCTATATAAATAAAGAGATACATACATAAATACATACATACATACATCCTTTGATTTCTATAGAAAGTTTTAACCCACCTCCAAAGCAGTGCAAGATCTTTGCAACACTTTCCTTTTTGGGATAATTTGTTGCAAATGTTCCCAGCAGTTTGAGCTGTAAACTGTAACAATAGATAATGTTACCGTAGTAATCTAAGAATACATTGTAGCTGCTGAGTTACACTGACTGAAGCAGCCATTATGTTAGGCACACAATTTAAGATTTTGACAGATTTATAACAGGAGCACCAAACAATTTCCAGCTTAGGTAACAATGTAAAATTATACATTGTCACACGCTTTACATATTAATTTTTTTGAGCAGGAAAGTTGGAAAGTAGTATTGATGCTTTATATTGACATCTCAAGTATAAATTGCATTTTGAAATTAGCTACAGATGTAACTTCACATTTGTAACTATTATTAAATGTTTTTAATTCACTACTTTTTTTGGCATGGTTAGTTTACAGGAGACATGACTCCAGTCTAGGAATAAGGATTCCCTTACATGGTTTGTTTAGTAATTGGCATGTGTCCTAACAAGAAGGGATGTTGGGTGAGTTCTTTGTTTGCTGTTGTTTTGTTTACCTGAAAAGTGACTAACAGCTCCACATATACTGTACACACTCAATACACCAACCTGAACAGAACAATTCCACAATTATCCACATATATATATGCACCCCCCTTGAGGAACCTTTCCGGAGCCAAAACGTCAGGATTGGTTGTCTGTCTACACATGTATACACTTTTTATATCTTGGAAGTGAGTGCTGTCTCTTTCTTTGCCTGACGAAAGGAAGGTAAGATCTTTTGTTTATATATATACAGGCATACCCCGGTTTAAGGACACTCACTTTAAGTACACTCGCGAGTAAGTACATATCGCCCAATAGACAAATGTCAGCTCACGCATGCGCCTGTCAGCACGTCCTGAACAGCAATACCAGCTCCATACCTGTACTGAAGCTGTGCGCAAGCGGGGAGACTATAGAGCCTGTTACACATGTGTTATTTACATCAGTTATGCACGTATATGATGATTGCAGTACAGTACATGCAGTGATAAGGGAAAAGGGCAATGCTTCACTTTAAGTACATTTTCGCTTTACATACATGCTCTGGTCCCATTGCGTACGTTAATGCGGGGTATGCCTGTATATAAAAAAATAAATAGATGATACCGTTCATCTATTTATTTTTTGATTATTGAAGCTCGGCTAACACGGTACTGATACCTCTACATGAATATATATATATATATATATATATATATATATATATATATATATATATATATATATATTGATACTTTTAAAGTTTTAAAAGAATTGTTAAGAGTATGTCACATGGCATAAAATAAAATCAACTATGCATCATCTAAACCACTTCTGTGCTTAAGTAGTTAATTTATTTTGCAATTTATTTTGTGGGGTTTAATCAAAGGCAGCCACATATTTTGGAGCTTTTGTGCACCTTCTACATTTTATTGTACTAGCCGTATTGCATTAAAAAGTGTACACAATGTAAAGCGTTTCACATTCTATATAGCAAAGAAACACAGCATATGAGACTTACATTTTATCCATGCAAGTTACAAAATGACAGCTCTTTTCCTGTGCTCTAGTTGATTAACCTGTTTTACTGTTTACTTATTTTATCAATAACAAATAATGGACCTGCTCTGAAGTGAGTGGTTTGTTTTGTTCTCCCAAATAGCACACTTTTGTTGCATAGCCTTCCAGGTACAGTACCTGATTGTACTGTATATGAATAATGAATCTCAGATGTGTCATTCGAAATGAATAAGTCAAAAGGCAACTTTACCATGTTTCCGGGTACCTGTGCTATGTATGACTGTTCTGTTGATAATAGACTCCACTCCTCTCTAAATAAACACAATTTTTTGTTTACTGCTAATGCCAATAGAGAGTGGAACACGCTCCACCTAAGAGAGCTTCCAGTGAACCATGTTAATGTGACATTTATATTTGAGAGATTCATCGTCCTTCAGTATAGCATTTTATTATATCCATAGCATACACCATCCTTTGTCCCTATCAAAGCACGCTAAGGCTAGTTTACAAAAAGATGAATACAGTGCAATACAATGAACCAGTTTGTTCTGCCATCTGATGGAGATTATCCATGAATCAACCATCAGCCACACTGACCCTTAGTCATGAAAAAGTTGGAGCGAACAGTCTTTGTTTTACACCTTTCATGTGGCAATGCATGTAATATAAATGCTTACTTAGGGCTCACATATTATAGAACAAGTCTGAGCAAAGTGATACTCACAGGAAAGGGAGTTTCTACTTGCTACAAAGACCCATATGTTATCGAGAAAGGCTAGGTAAATGATACATATACTGTAGGTTTAGTGAGTTTGCACTGGCTATTATACAGCATATTGTTGGTTTCAATGCTTAGCCAATTAAACAGCTCCATAAACAGTACAATTGTGACATTAAGAACGCATTGCAGGTGTTAAAGGGAAATTGCTCTCTAGGATCTTTCGCCTCTCAAATTGAGCATGATGGATTGAAAGACCAGATGGTTATCTCTAATTTCAGCTGCCCATCCCTCTGTCTTCTGGGAGAAAATGGAATTTAAGTAACCAAGTTTTGTAAAGCATTACCATACCCAAAATATTGCTTTTTGTTTTATACCACACATTAATATCCTTCTGGAGACTCCATCCCAACGCGTTTCTGTGTTGGTGTTAACAGGTGGTGAGTTGACATTTGGTTATACCTAACAACTGTAGTTTATGTTGCTATCTGGGATTACACTGTTAATGCTGAATGGGCCTATAGCTCACAAATACTGATTCCTTAAATGTGAGCATTTTGTTACATTAGTTATATTCATCAAATTGTCTTACTGAGCATTGTATTGTATCACATTGCGACTTTCTACAGATTAAAATGAAATTGAGTACATTTGAAACGTCTGAAGTGTTGTATTGTCGTTTTATATTTGGGTAATTCTTGGTGCCTTAAATAAAACTGGAAACCCCTTGTGAGTAAACTCAGAATGTTGGTGGTGATACATTTGTTTACCTCTTTGTGTCTCAGAATCTAATTTCTTCTCTGAATAATACATGAATGTTGTTATGAGGCAAGCTGAGATCCCTGGACCCTGCCATATATAACTTCATACTCACTATTGTTGGGTTTCATAGAGTCAAAGGGATAACAGCCCCAGAAACCATCTGTTGATAAGATGTTTCTTATTCAGATCAAATCAACTGTGAAGTAATGATGATTACAGTCAGTTTTTATCATATCCCTTTGCTGTCAATGCAGACTAAACTTAATTAAATCTATTCCTGTATCTTTCAAATAGATTGCTGTAAAAGTTGCACTCCTCAACAGAAACAAAAGTATCTACTTGCATAACAGAAAATTGTACATTGATAGCTAAAACGGTGCTCCGTTTTTAATAAATGTTTTGACGGCTTTAGCGTATAATTCAAACGCATATTACAGGCACTCCTTTATTTTGCCATTGACCAAACGTAGCAATTATGCAATAAATTACATTTGTATGTTGCTGCAGTTGTGAGCCAACGATTATCAAGAAGTCCTGATACATTCAAATTAAATAATTCACATAAAGCTTTGGTGCCAAAAGGCATCTCATTAAGACAAGTTCCGTGCACTTTTATCAGAACAAATAGCAGCGATAGGTAGGGGGGAACCCCCCCCCCCCCCATAACATATTATTTTCTTTGTAAATATCTTTTAACAATATGGAGGGTACTTGTCACCTGTGTACTGTAGCTCATATCCCATTTGGTGAAATGTAGAAGCGATGTGGTGTATCATATCAAAGGTCACAGAAGAACCATCTTATCTATCTTATAAAAGTTTCTGTTTACCTCACCGTTGTAATCATACACTAGTCCTGAAAAAATAAATGTCATTTACACATTGCTCCCAAACAAGTTCACTCATTTAGTACCTTCCTTTAATTGAACAAATAATATGTGCCTTAGTTTGTAAATGTACACCCAGCCAAGCTGAAAATCACCTGTTATACACTGATCAGTAACATGTCTAAGCGCTTTATTCCTGGTGCACCTCGTGCTGCTGGCTTGCCCCTTAGGCATACTGAAGAGCGAAAAAGTTTAAATGGACCTAAAACCCTTTTAAGAACTTAGGCACATACAGTTAGGTTTTAAAATTCAATAAAAGTGAACAAGCCTTTGGCAAACACAACTAAATTCCAAACAGTTACTGGTATGTATTGCATGTGGTTTTCATCTCCCTGGGGTCATTAGGGATTATAACTATAATGTAAAGGAAATGTGGTTTCTTCTGATACTACCAGTCAGAATGGTCGTAAATGAGAATGGAAACAAATGCTTGTCAGTACTTATTTCCTCCTATTTAATAAAAAAAAAAATAACCTAGTTAATTTGCTGTTTTCTGTCTAGTCATAATTGTGCGAAAAGGCGTATTTTCTCCGCAAGCTCATATCCTGATAGAGAAGAGGAGGCCAACTTCGGTCCTCAAGGGTCACCAATAGGTAAGATTTTTCAGGATATCCCTGCTTCTGCAGAGGTGGCTCAATCAGTGGCTCAGTCACCTGTGCTGAAGCAGGGATATCCTGAAAACCTGACCTGTTAGTGGCCCTTGAGGACTGGAGTTCACCACCTCTATGACATATATATATATAATCCAATGCACAGCCGGCACACCATTTGCAAGTAAATAAGTTTTGGTGCTTATCCCATAAAGCAATAACAGACCATATGATACCGGTTGCAACACGACATCAAGGGACAGCACGCCGGTAAGTAAATCATACATTTTCTATATTTGTGTCTTCTATCAAATATAGAAAATTTATTAACAAATCTAGGTAAGTACCAGCACTCACTGTCTAATAGCTAAAAGATGAAAACAGTTGTAATGCAGAATAAACATTTAATAATAAAATGAACCAGAAATAAATCAAATGTGTTTGCAGAAACCAGTATCACAAATGGGCATGTCACAAAGTGAGGGGGGGGGGGGGGGGAAAGAAGGAAAAGGGGAAAAAACATGAAACACAAGGAATATACACAAAAAAACGGAGAACGGAAAGTATGCTAGGGGGGCGACGTTTCGAGGGACTACCTCTTCATCTGGCCCATTCCCCCTGGTCCAAAAGGACCGAGAGGTACTTCCCTAAGCCTCCCTTCCCCTATACCTGGTCAAATCAGACACCCCTGAAAATAGCTAGTAAACATATAGTGTAAGCTAAATACAGCTAAACAGCTACTGCACCGACACACTTTATTCGAGCAAATACCCAGTATGTACCTGGCAGATACCTGGAATGCGCCGCTCCTCACCTCTGACAAGCCCCGTTGCGTTTGCCTTCCCAGCCTGGGTTCATGCCTGGCTGACGGGCGGCTGATCTGTTAAATGATAATGATTAGGATTTAATAGGCTGCAATGCTTCGCATGTCTACCAGATGGCATAAATTTATGAATAGTAATGCAGTATATAATGTATATATACTGTGCAGTATTGCAGCCAACGGGAATAAAATGCTTCAATCCCTGCCTTGAAAATACCTCAATGCACTCGGGCAGAAAACAGTCACAAACCTCAATACACCCGGGTATACCCGAATTCGTGGGACTAGCCGAGCTCGAATAAAGTGTGTCGCCAGTGTAATAGCAGGTCAGCAAGAATCCACTAATGGTACAGTTAAAGCTGAACACAGCTTGCAAGAAAGCAGCTAGCCCCCCTAGCATACTTTCCGTTCTCCGTTTTTTTGTGTATATTCCTTGTGTTTCATGTTTTTTCCCCTTTTCCTTCTTTCCCCCCCACCCCTCACTTTGTGACATGCCCATTTGTGATACTGGTTTCTGCAAACACATTTGATTTATTTCTGGTTCATTTTATTATTAAATGTTTATTCTGCATTACAACTGTTTTCATCATTTAGCTATTAGACAGTGAGTGCTGGTACTTACGTAGATTTGTTAGTACTATACAGGGGAATAAGGGTCCCCTTTTGTTCCGTGCACCCTGCAATTGCATATATTTAACACCATCAGAGTGCTGTCTATCGTCCCCTTTTACCCATAGAAAATGTATGATTTACTTACCTGCGTGCTGTCCCTTGATGTCGTGTTGCAACCGGTATCGTATGGTATATATATATATATATATTTTTTTTTGTTTAATATAAAGTACGTCACGTTACATTGACACATGCACTGTAGATGTGTAGGTGGATCATTCAGAATTTTCTCACGCATCATTTTTTGGAATTTTGCAGTTTGTTGGAAACAAACGCTCTTCTTTGCCACATACCTACTTGTCTTGATCTGTTCCTGAGATGTTTAGAATATTTATAGCAGTAATAATGTGCAGAAACAGGCAACGATGTGTGAGGCAAATCGTTACTCTGCCAAGGTTAAGTGGTCTGTTTTTTCCAGTCATTCTCTGTTATAGCAGAATATCTATTAAAATGAAAACAAGTAGGAAGATGTGCACACTCATTGTGGCAAATGCAACAATAGTCACTGTGCGACTTATTTGCATCCCAAACTATCTTGCTGCTGTGACTTTGCAGCAAACTTATAATCAGCTGTGAAAACCACTTTCATATGACTAGGTGACACAAACATATCATTATGACTTCTGATACTTAACAGCGATTGGAAAACTGAGAATGTTATACTGTGGGGTGTACTGGACACTTGTCCAGCACCTGCTAAGCCTGACTACCTAAACCAGGCGTAATCAACTCCAGTCCTCAGGAGCTACCAACAGGTCAGGTTTTCAGGATATCCCTGTTTCAGCACAGGGGGCTCAATCAGTGTCTTCAGTCTTCAACTTTAGGATCCTGCTTTCAACAGTCTGGCCATGTTGGCGAAATATTTGAAGTCCACCATCTTATTGAATGTTGTCTTTAGCAACAAATCACAATGCAGCAGTAATATCAATGTATCCATCTCTTCATATATAGGTGCCTGTGTGTTTAAGACATACAATGTTGGGTCTACATACTTTTTGTCAATAGCAGTAATATTCTGCACATACAGTTTCATGATGCCCTCCTTGTAGCTTTTCCTGTTTTCTGTTTCCTCAATCCTTTATAAACTTTTCTATTCTCTCCAACTTCCCCACTCTTCTCCTATCCATATTTCTTAATCTCTCCTCCTCTCCACCTATGCTTGTGCCCAGACACTGCACCACTATTTACACACGTCTTTGCCAACAACTCCTACACCCCACAATAAAAAGTACCCCCACTAATCCTCTTCTCACCTCCTCTCTCTCTTTTCTCTCTTCTCTCTCCACTCTCTCTCTCCTGGATCCAGCCATTTTCACACCTGCTCTCCCTTTCCATGCACTGCCTCTCCTCCTCCTTCCCTGCTAATGGTGTTAACCCATCTAATTGAACACAGACCAACCTTAAAACTCACCTCTTAAATTAAGCATCCCAACAGCCTGCACTAATGGCTACTGTCCCACACCCACAGTCACTCCTACCAACCATTGTAGCCAAGCACTGCCATCTACTGCCCTTATTCCCTCACCTGCTGTCTCTGTAAATCTTCCAGCATACCACTTAGATTGTAAGCTCTCCTGGGCAAGGATTTCCTTTACTATTGTCTGGCTTTGCTGCACTTATTGTATTGTTATAATTCCCTGTACTGTATTGTCTTTGTAAAGTGCTGTGCACACTGACAGCGCCATATAAACAAAGATATTCATACATTTCACTTATTGCATTCTTAGCAACTCTGTGGAAAATGCCTATTTAATAGTGTATTCGTTTGCAATGTATTTTGTACAGTACTTATTTATATTGTAATTTGCTTCAAAAACATTTATGGGTTAATTTTAATTTATGGACATGAGTGAGTGCAAATTACCTGGCAAGGCCTGCCTGTGTATTGTAATGAAAATTGGAATGCATCAGCGGAAACAAAATAGCAGCGAGAAGGCAATTATTTGTTTTACTTTTAAATGCTGCCAGATGCTTCTATTAAATGTAACACTGGAAACGAGTACCTTCACTCTGCCATTAATCTATTGGATTGGCCTTTAGCTGTGGATTTTATCCTTGCTTGTTTGGCACTGCTAGTTTAAATGTGATCCTATGCATATTTTAACGGTAGCTTTTTCGTTTCACCTACATATTTCTGATGTGTTTTGATCTGTTTTCATGGTTTTGGAATGACATATACATGGTAACTTTGAAATATTTTACTATAAGTCTTTACTTGTCCAGGCAGCCCAATAAAATGGCTCAAAAATGTTTATTTAATTACTTTACCAACAAGCTTTTAATTTCAGAAAAAAATATAAATGATAAAAATTTTTGCTGAGCCTTACGCATACATGAACAAGAAACCTCTGAGGTCTATAAAACAATGCAAACCATAAATTCTGCGAAGAATTCTTATGTTGGTCCACGAAAAGGTATCACAGCCCACAACAAATCCATCAGGGCTTTAATCCTCAAAGAATAATGGGCACATTGTTAAGTAATGTGTGAAAACTTGTTTTTTTCGTGAATACTGTAGGTACATTGGCATCCGGTTGTCACTTCACTCGTGTTGATTCAGACACTTAGAGACTACTCTGACATTTTGTCATTATTCACTGTTTTAAGTTAAGCATACCATATTATTGGTATGTTTACATTTCTGATACTTGTCAGTTGATATTTATCAACTCACTTTTATTATTGTATTATTTTTCACTAATACTGTAGGTAGGACTGACTGTTTTAAACTTCCAAAGAATTTAAATGGTAGCAACTTTCTGCCTTTATGTTTTGCTTTAGAAATGTAACAGAGCGCTCACCACAAGCAGGACGTGATCGCGAGGCCGAGGTGGGGATTGAATAAACGACCTCCAGACGCGTGAGCGCGTCCGGAGTGCAGATTGGTTGTCGTTAGCAAGGTCGGGATTGGAGAGGTACAGATCGTCGTAGGGACTAGCCGGGGTCAGGGGTCGGAGAGGTGCTGATCGTCGAAGGTACATGCCGTGGTCAGGGGTTGGAGATTTGTGGATCGTCGTAAGTACATGCCGTGGTCAGGAGCGGAGATGGTCGGGGTCCAGGTACAAGCCAATGTCATACAAGGAACGAAACAAGAGCTGCGGATACATGGTACAAGACATGGAGGCAGGGATTGCAGCAAGCACTTCATACGCAATGAAGTCTTAGACTGCGGCCAGACAGGGAACGGGCGCGCTGGCGCTCGTGCGCTGCGCCCTGCTCAGCCGGGCGATTCGTGGCCGGCTAGGTGCGCGCTCGCCTGGGGACGCGACCACGACGTCAAGGAGCTGGTTTGCCCTCACTGGGCGAACCGCTCCTGTGACGCACTTGCGAGCAGCAAAATCAAATGAGCGTCAGCGTGAGCGCCCGCTCAGCGCCACCCTGGCCGAGGCCTTATGCTCAGCCAATTTGCCAGAGAGCTGGCTGAGCATATAAAGGAGGTTAAACCAATGACCTGCAGGCAGGTATAGGGAGTACCGAGATCCGAGATCAGTGTGGATTAATCCCTCGTGGCGCGGCGTGGTGCGTCACCCGTGTCCTCGTGGGGCGGGACGCAGGGGTGTGGCCTACTCTCTAACCTGGAGGTGCTCCTGTATCTGGCGGCAGGGCGCCTGTGGGTAGCTCCCCTGGTCTTTAGTGCGGGACGGGCGGGACCTAACACCAGTCCTTACAAGAAATCACATGGTAGGAAACCCCGGTTGAAAAACATAGGTATATAGGTCATCTACTTCTTTGTCATCCATTTGCTTCTCCCCCTCACTCAATGTGTGAATTGTTTCACTCTAATCTTGCACTTGCACCTCACTAAAACAATCTGTGATTTTTTGACTGGTGAAAAGGTAAAGTTTTTGGCCCTGGACGAATAGGTCCTATAATCTGTGCAGCTCTACACACTGTGGGCCTCATGCAGAGAGCATCGTTATTTCAAAATTCGCCATTTTTTGTACAATTTCGCGCAGAAACCGGCAGAAAATGGCGAGTTACGAAAAACGCGCCATTTTGTTTTTTCTATTGATAAAACTCGCCTCGCGGCTGGCGAGAACCTCCATCTCGCCATTTTTAAAACTCTCCGAATGCAGAGAGGTACGAACGGCATGGCGCGATTTTCTCATTTTTGCCGCGCCAGGAAAAGTTGGCAATAAAATGGCGCTCGCCGCCTATAGCAAAGGGGGAAAAAAAACGCGATTTTTTTTTACACATTTCTGAAGCGCGCATCTTTCCCATTCAAACTCGCCACACGCATCCATGTTAAACATAGCAGAATTCGCACTTTTCTGCATATGGAGAATAAAACTCTCCAAAAAAGCTACTTTTTATGAAATTCGCCAATTTGAAAATTCTATGCTCTCTGCATGAGGCCCTGTATCTTTTATAACCTGTTTTACAAGATTTTCACATTTTTAGCTAAATGTAATCTTTGGCGCCCTCTGGCTGTAGTCCATAGAATAGTTTAATGACATTAGCATTTTGGATAGATAAGTGATTCGGCTCAGGGGAAAAAATGCCCACAAAATGTATGGAAATGTCACAGAATGATCACAGGGTGTTTTTTTTTGTTAAACAATTGCACGAAACCTTATTTTCTAAATGTACCCAAATTCCACAACAATTGTGAGATTTAACCATTTTTAGCACAACTATTTGGTACTTTTATTCTTCAAACTAGGTGACATTCTCATTGGTCATTCGACTTTGCACATCACGGTTATATAAACCTGTATTTTACAAACGTTTACTACTATTTTGCAAACGTTGCTGTTTTTTTTTTTTTTACAATTTCTATTACAAATACACATTATAAAAGTTATGGTGGGTAAAAACGTGACACCATCCACCGTACGGCGTACAGCAGATAAAAATATCACTTGCCAACACATTCACATTTCTCAGACAGACATGCAACCCTGCTTTTCCCCATTATGTCTTAGCCTACAGTGCTTCCACTGCAGTGGGTAATGACATGCAAATGAGCTCACAGTGTCACCTTGCACTTCATGTTCATTTTAACATGAACCCCCATTTTATTACAAATTCAAATTTCATTGAGTTCTCTTATGCTAGCAGTTTGCTCAATTCTACTTCTGAACTGAACGTACCATTCACAAACCTGTATGATACAGTGAATTACTGTTGAGTGCTTTAGTCATTACTGCACTTTGTACGATGTATGTGGTTTTTTGTAAAATTTTTATCTACCATAACCTTGCCGTGTATAATTAACAACCAGATTCTAGCGTCACAATGGGCAAACGAATTGATGCTCAGACCGCAAACATTTGTGTGAACTTCCATGAATATTCGCGTACCATCAAAAGTTCGTCTGCGTGGTTTCTGCTTGCAAATCCGAAAGTATGGAAATCTGCCTAGAGCCTCCAATTCGCTAACTTTCGACCAGAAAAAAAAAAGTAATTTTTTCTTAGTTTCTGCTAAACAAATTTTGTTTTCCTTTCGTGCACAAAAACGAAAGTTCTCACAAACTAAATTTAAAAAAAAAAAAAAGGAAGATAAAGGAGCAGCAAGGTTTTTCGCACTCGGGTGAAGATAAAAGTTTGCGTGACAAAAGTGTGCGTGAACGAAATAAAATACAAAACATCGAGGGATTTTTCCAAACGGACGCACCTGAGAAGATTCTCATTTGTAAATATTTTCCGATTTTGCGGGGAACTTGAACGAAAAGTTCTTCCATCTCTAATCACAAGATAGAGCTGGCAAGTAATGATTAAGAACACTTATGAGCATGTGCTAAGGCAGGTCCCCTAAACCGGCCTGACCCCATACTCACATAGCATAAAGTGCTTCCTCTGCAGCCAGGTATTCTGGGTACTGACATGCACTGGTATGTCACTTTTAGCTTTGTATCATGCGCCTGCTGTGGAACACTGTTTTTAAAGCAAAGCCTGGGTCAAAGGAGCGCATTGGCAGCCAACCTTCTCACAGCTGTTTCGACCTTTGGGTTTCATCAGTGGGGTGGCCTTATGTGAATCTGGTCGTGGTTACATACCAGGTACAAAAATAAGTTATGGGGAGTAAAAAGTGACATAACCTCTATCGTACAGAGTACAGTAATGATAAAGAACATGAGCACATTCACATGTCGCAGACAGGCCCCCTAAACTGGCCTTACCCCAAGCAAATTCATGCTGATGAATACAAATCTGTTACTGTAAGGATTGCTGAAACTGTGGGTCCTTTACCCAATCTTGGCCGTACAACCTGTCTCATGTAATGAGGGGTGACCAGGTCCCCTCCAGCACCCCGGTTTACTGTTACACCCCCCTTACCTTCGCTGACGCGAAGATGTTGCGGGGAGGTGCAGGTGGCGACGGGCTTGTCGGCGGCTCCTGGCAATGGGCGCCACCATGTTGGAGTGCGGGAGCATGCGCGGAAGTTCGCGCATGCGCAGTACACTAGGTACATGCGGCGGCTGATAGGGATAGGCTCCGCGGGGACTACAAGCCCCATAATGCAATGGGCGTGCACACACATGACCACACACAGCCAATAGGGCTACGAAGACCTCCTGCTGCAGAGAGAGATGCATTATGCGCACTGGGGATCACAGGCAGTCGGAGCTGGGATACAGAGAGGTGAGGGTGTATGTGTGCAGGGGTCTGTGACCCCTGTACTAGGCCAGAATATCCCCAATAGGCTCCAGCTAGGCCCGACTCCCTTGGGTAGCTTGTAGTTGCTGCAGGGACAGGCCCATAGATAGGGACACTGCCCTGTAGAACCAGGTTGAGGGACACAGACAAGACAAAGCTGTATCCTGATAATAGGTGGTCTGGGACCAGACACCTGCATCAAAGAGACTATCTTCATGTGGGACACTCCAGCTGGATACCACCCATGCGGAGGCGGATTCCATTGCTAGATCAGCAGATCCTGTCTATCTGTCAGTCGGCGCGCCTGGGTGCTGGAGCACCTGGCAGGTACCTATACACCAAGTGCACCAACCATTGTTTCACCTCATCTAGTGGGCAGCCCTGTCTCACACATTGGGCTTGGGTGTGGCACTCTTGGGACACGGTGTGGGGTACACGGTGGTGGGGTTATGGCCATGCGAGGCTTGGCGGGTAGCTGTATCTAGGTTAGCCATGTGTAAATTGGAAATGAATAAGGGGTTCCTCATTAAAGTGGATGAACAATGGTCCGGGCCCAGGCTGGGAGTGGGCGAGACCAGGGTTCCAGACACACCAGGGACACTCCTGATAGGAACTTTCTTCCAAGGAATGTCCCCCAGATGATCCCTACTCTTGTGAAATGCCCTGACTAGCCGAGGGGCATAAATACTTCTCTCTCGCTCCCATGATCTTTCCTCAGGCGTGTAGCCCATCTACTGGGCCAGGTACTGCAGTCTCCCTCTGGAAATCCTAGAATCTAAGAGCCTCTCGATTAATGAATTTTTCCTCACCTGGGTCAGGAAGAAGAAGAATGCGTCTAGGAAAGGGATTCTCCTGGAAAGACTTCAGCAGAGAGGCGTGGATCACCGACACACTTTTATTGAGTCAGGGAGTTTCAGACAGAAGGTGACTAGGTTTATCTAGGAAGACATTTTAAAGGCACCTATGTAATTTTTCCCAAGCTTTCTAGAGGGGGGCATTTAAATGTAAGTTTTTCATTGAGAGACAAACTTTATCTCCCACTCACAAAATAGGGACTGATCTAAGGTGCTGGTTAGCGTTTTTCTTGCATCGTTCCTGAGCCTCCCAAAGAATTGCTTTTAGTTTCTCCTGGATCTCTTGTAATGCAGAAAGGAATGGAACACGAGACTGCTAATCTAGGAATGAAGGGGGGGGGTGATCACCGTAATTTGCAATAAATGGGCTTTGCTGAGTTGAACTATGCAGAACATTGTTGTAGGCGAACTCTGCAAGAGGCAAAAATTCAGCGCAGTCATCCTGGAGGTAACTGATGAAACATCGCAAATATTGTTCCATGGTCTGGTTGCTTCCTTCTGTCTTGCCATTTGACTGGGGGTGAAAGTCGGAAGGTAAATTCAGGCTGACTCCAAGTGCGGAAAAGAAGCCTCTCCAGAATTTGGATGTAAACTGCACTCTCCTGTGAGATATGACTTCCTCTTGGACCCCGTGAAGGTGGAAGATTCCTTGAATTATTAGCTTGGCAGTCTTGTCTGCTGTAGAGAGACCTTTGGTGGTGATAAAGTGGCTTATTTTGGTGAGACCCTCTACCAAAACCAGGATAGTATTGTATCTTCTGGCTGTGGAACCCCTAGAGGTGAGGCATGAGGGGTCTTGTTCCTGGTAGGGTTTACAAGATAGAACTAATTTGTGTTCATCTTGGTGGAATTTGAGCCACCATAAAAAGCAGGTCAATATTTTCTGTGTTTTGTGAACACCCAGATGTCCGGCAGGTTTAGAGTTACGCATAAGTTGCAAAACTTCCAATCTTATGTGTTCTGGAACAAACATGCAATCCTGGAAGATCCAGAGTCCATTCCCCAGGATTAAATGGACTGCGGGTGATTGCATAGGAATGGTTTGTGGGAACAGGCTTCGTTAATACATGGGAGAAGGTCAGAAGAGAAGGCCATACCAAGGAAATGCTTTGTTCAGCGCAAAGGTGACAGCCGTAACAACCATTCCGGTACCCAATTGACCACCTTAGCCCACAACCTTGCCAGGTCATCTCCACAGCTGTCAGCTCCGCGGGCCGCCGCTCCACCACACTTAGAGGCCTTTACTCTGTCCTCCACGTGGAGCTCTTCAATAGCAATAAAACGCTGCTGGGAACACATAAGGTAAGGGAGGAGTGCTCTCCCCCCCCTTACCTATTTATATCTTACCTTACATATTCCCAGCCATGCCCCATTATAGGCCAGCCAATCACCAATTGCCCACCGCTCAATGGCCATGGGCTAGACCCTTCTGGCTCTAGTCCCGTGCCCCTGTAATATAAGGTGTACGTGCTTCTAAAATTTAGTAAAGGCCATACCTACGAACAAGGCTAAAGATTAACACCATTTATTGAATGACGCCCTCCATGGGCACGTTTGTATGGTTAAGTCCAATATTTTGATATATACAGTTGAAACACAGAATGTTATTTTAGAGACTAGGAAGCAACCTTTAGATATATATGAAGGCGCTTGAGTGTTTTGTCTTCATTGTTTTCATAAATAGTCAAAGTGCATGTCTCATGTCTGATCAGCCTAAGTAAGACATTAATCTATGAGAAGGTTTCTATCTAACCTTGATGCCGGAAAAGTCGTATAATCTTTCCCATAAAATCATGAAGGCAAATTAAATCAATACCACTTACAGTGCCAATCTTTTCTTAATTACAATGTGCATTACAGTAGGTATACTTTTTGTGCAATGATTTTCTTTGCTCTGCTTGAAGCGATATTATTACAAAGCCATACTGTAGGCACAGCTTTGTAATCTTTTTAGCTAATACAAATGCAGCTGAAATACAGTAAATCCTTTTTTGTGCTGAACAACAGTGCAGCGACTCTTCTGCTTTATTAAATATTATAGAGATTGATATACAGTAATATGATAATTCTATTTTATTTTATTCCCAGTAAACTAGAGTTTGCATGATGAGTTTTCATACACATCCAGTAACATTAATAAATCAGTCATTTGAGATAAATGTTATTTATTTGTGCATCCTGAATGCGAAGGTCATTGTAAAGCACTGCAGTCACTTTAGCACTTTATTGGTATAAAATAGAAGGGGCTTATATCTGCCCATAGAAGAGCTAGATTACTACATCAATGTAAATTTACCAGCTCACTACAGACACATGTAGTCTAAGGCCTGGGACATGGTACAGCAGGCCGTGCTGAGCCATGCTGAGCCGCGCTGAGCAGATGCACTTACCCCCTGCATCTGTGATCAGCGCGGCTTTAGCAGCCGCTTCCGCACGCTTTCGCATGCGTGCGGAGGCTCAGAAATTTTAAGGAGACAGGCAGGTTTGAATTTCGGCGCTGAGGGGAGCGGAGGAGCGGTCACGTGACCTTGAGTGCAGTTATCAGGGGCTCCGGTGATCTCTGTGGTCACCACTCTGTGTTTCCGTGATAAACAAAGAGGAAAGGGATGGTGCAGAACTGCAAGACTCTGCCCGGTGACAGACCTTGCAGAATAGAACACTGCAAAGTCTGTCACCAGGCGGAGTCTTGCTGTTCTGAACAGATTGAGGATTCAGTAGACTTCTGGAACAATGTTCTCTGGACAGACGAGTCAAAGGTAGAATTTTTTGGCCTCACTTTAGAAATGTTATGTTTGGCGAAAACCAAACACTGCGTTCTAACAGAAGAACCTCATCCCAACCGTCAAGCATGATGGTGGGAGTGTGATGGTTTGGGGCCGCTTTGCTGCATCAGGATCTGGATGGCTTGCTATCACTGACACAACCATGGATTCTGCATTCAATCAGAAGATTCTAGAGGCGAATATCAGGCCATCCATATGTGAGCTGAAGATGAAGCGAAAGTGGGGCATGCAGCAAGACAATGATCCTAAACATACAAGCAGATGTACAAAAGAAGTGCTGCAGGAGAAGAAATTCCATCCCCATCGAAATGTTGTGGCAGGACCTGTAGCGAGCTGTCCATGCAAGGAAGCTCTCAAATGTCACTGAGTTGAAGAAGTTCTTTTTTTTTTTTTTGGTTTATAATACTGTATACTTTATGTACATGCAGTATGGATACATTTATGTACAGTATGCATATGTATATTACCACTTAAGGAAAGGCTTACACTTAAAACATGAGGTCATCTCTGCCCTTTATTTGAGCCCTCTTGCTTATTTGTACTTCTGTGTGTGTGCTGCTTTGTTTCTAAGTTTGTACTTATGTAGTTTTTTTTTTTTTTTTTATTACTTGAATTTTTATTGAGCATTTTTTCATACAAAATAAGAATTAACAAAACATATAACAAATACAAAAAAAAGGGGGGGTGGGAAGGTGGGGGAGGGGAAGCATTTGTAAAAGTATAGCATTGTACACAACAACTTAGATACCACATGTATCACTCTGTGAAGAAGTTCTTTAAGGAGGAACGGACCAAAATCCCTCAAAACCGATGTGAGGGACTGACCAGCAGTTACAGGAAATGATTAGTTAAAGTCATTACTGCTCAAGGGGGTGCCATCAGGTACTGAATCTAAAGGTTCACATACTTTATCACACATAGCTATTGAATGTTGAATCATTTGTGGATAAATAAATGTTTAAAAGTATCATTTTTTTGTGTAATTTGTTTGATTAGGTTATCTCATCTATTATTAGGACTTTAGATTAAGATCTAATAACATTTTAGGTTGGAAATATCTGAAAATTCTAAGGGGTTCACCAACTTTTTCTCACCACTGTATATCTAGCCTACATGGTTACAACGATTTGTGCTGACCACTTGTAATTTTCGGTAATGTTTATAACTATTTCTGACCTGTCACTTTAAATTATGCTGTATGAAGAAGATAATGATATCCTCAAAATAGTTGGATGTATTGTATGATTACCACTACGCTAATATATCCTCGTAAATACAATTTATCTTTGGCATCACATTTGCAACACAATAGGTTGCATTACTATATGACAGGTTGCTTCCCATTGTTACTATGTAGCTACTATAGTTACTGCATCGCTACTGTTTGTCTGAGCATGGTGTGGTGATCATACCACTATAGATCCAGCAGACGGTACGTGAACCTTGTATTTTGGGGTTATGCTTGCGGGTATATAGAAAATAATAACATTCATATATTGTTTATTTGAATATTAGTGCTTCTTACGTGCACTTTAATATGTTTAATATCGATATTGTCCTGCATCCTTATGCAGGTATGTTCTTTGTTTTTAGATCGTTAGTTTTTATATTTATGTGAGTCCATAAATCTTTGTCTATGGAATCCTTTTTATTCCGTGCACATATGTATTGTAGTGCTTTCCCCGAGGGGCGCTATTTTGATTGTCAGACACTGTGTCACCTGTGATCTATGATAAAGTGCATGTTGCACGAAACGTTAGAGGTTTTTTGTACCCACTATATTATGTGGATGTTTCATTAAAAATGTTTTTAGCCAGCCCTGTCAAGCCCTACGTTTTCTGATCCTGCGCAGCAATGCACCGATGCCTTCAGACCGTTTACTTGAGTCCTTTTTGTTTGCTGCTCTATTTCATTCACTGTGGGCATGCCAAGGAGTTGACCGTTGATTTGGGTCATGTGAGTAAATATCAACAAAAATGTTCGCTTTAATACAGTAGACGGTTCGCAGATACCAGTCTGTCTATATATGTTTTTCAATAGCCGGGACACAGTGTCCATTAAATAAGAAGTAGTTGGGCTTCAGGGAAAGGATGTCTTGTGATCTACCTACCTCCTAACTCCTAAGTCCCTGCCTGCTACATCCAGAAAGTGCATTGCTTGCAATATGAGCAGCCAAAGACTTATCCATATATGACAAGGTCACACGAGTGGCCAAATCATTCCTTATACTCCTCAAAAAAGATCTATTTTTATGGACTTACATTGACTGAATTTGATCAATTCCTGGGACTAAATAACTCTGGAGCACTATCTTGTTGGGATTCACTTGCTTCGTTTGATGAATCTGTATGTTCTAGTATGCTGTGTATTTAGGTGTCTGTCAGTGTGCTGTTCAGTATGCTGTGTGTGCTAGTATGCTGTGTGCTTCAGTGTCTGTCCGTGTGCTGTGTGTGCCTCAATGTCTGTCAGTGTGCTATGTGTGCATCAGTGTCTGCCAGTGTGCTGTGTGTGCCTCAGTATCTGTCAGTGTGCTGTGTGTGCTTCAGTGTCTGTCAGTGTGCCTCAATGTCTGTCAATGTGCTGTGTGTGCTTCAGTGTCTGTCAGTGTGCATCAGTGTCTGTCAGTGTGCTGTGTGTGGCTCAGTGTCTATTAGTGTGCTGTGTGTGCTTCATGTCTGTCAATTTGCCTCATTGTCTGTCAGTGTGCTTCAGTGTCTGTCAGTGTGCTACAGTGTCTGTCAGTGTGCTGTGTGGCTTAGTGTCTGTCAGTTTGCTGAGTGTGCTTCACTGTCTGTCAGTGTGCTGTGCGTGCCTCAGTGACTGTCAGTGTGCTGTGTGTGGCTCAGTGTCTGTCAGTGTACTGGGTGGGGGGGGGTGGGGGGGAAACAGTTGGTGGAACTTGCCCAGAGTGCAAAAACACCTAGTACCTCCTCTGGCTGCTACCTATGAATGAGATAAGACAAACAACAACACGTTAAATGAATATTTAAACTATCAGGTGAGGCTGAATATATGGCTTGAAAAAACCTGACTCGCATCTCCTACTCCTTTTAATAACTTGTTCCGACAGCCCTAACCTAGCTGCTTCAGCACCAGCAAAAGGAAGAGAGTGAATGTTAAACTCCGGCCTACCAAAACCTGCCCCAAACAACTGCTACAAAATCAATGGATTCATTCCTGTCTAAATTGGGCTTAATTTACACATATTCTAGCACATTTCTAACTGGACAAACTGCAGCATTTGCCATTGCAAAAAGGGTAACCCAAACCCCTTTTCCACACTCATAAACTTTCAAACACTTTATATATAAACACAGCTCTTCATTGCTGACCTTCACATGCGATATGCCAACGGAAACGCAGGCTGAAAAAAAAGCTGGCTTAAATTTGTTACACATGTACCCAAAATGACCCCCGTTAGATAAATCCTGTAATATTACTGGTGCAATTGGGTAACTACAATACTGCCTCTTGTAACCCGTAGCTACCTGATTAGTAATTAACATTTTCGTGACATCTGGCTCACCCAATAATTTTAAGAAGGAGGAAATTCCAGCTAAACGTCTCGCCAATGCAGTTGCTGACAACCTTCACTCTCGCACCTGTACAATAAAAGATAGCAACCCCCTCCCCCCTCCACCCCCCCCCCCACCACCGCCAACACATCCCCTACCACATGTTCACTAAATATACTCTAAAGCAACCACCTGCAAGCTGCTACATACACAGTTTAGGTAGACGGAGCCAATGAATTCCTCAGCCACTCTCCAACCCTCTGTATACAAGATCCCACAGATGTGGACAAGCGCAATCCTGCTCCGCAGCATCTAAGACCAACTTCTTAAAGACTCAGAGCTGAAAACGAGACAAGCTGTCAGCAATGATATTTTTAGAACCTGGAACATGTTTGGCTTGAAAGCATATACTGTATTGCAAACAGTGCAACGCAAGATGCTGAAAAATGTTAACCACAGGGGGGCAAGGGGGGCGAACTAGAAAATCACCTATTAATTGGAAATACTACACTCGTGCTATCTGACCAGAAAATCACATTCCTATCACAAAGTGAATGCCCCCAAATCTCCACTACTATAGGAAAGAGCTGAAGCCGAGGTAAGTGAATCACGTGTACCCATAATCATGTCTAATACCCCACACCTGCCTTGAAAAATGCCCAAACATCCACAGACCCAGCTTCATCTGCGAAAAGCTCCAAACAGCACCTGGGTTAGGCCCCCGGCCTCCACATAGACATCCCATTATACTACTGCAAAAACAAGATTGTCAAACTTTTATGTCAATCTTTATCTCTAGTGTAACACAAATATTATGATGAAGGCTAACATCACCTTCCAAAGACAAAGCCAACCTCTTAAAAAAAAAACACCACATTGGCATAACCCTGCATGTAAAATTTGGATGCCCCAACAGAGGTTGTTATTGCCTTATTCATAGCTTCTTTGCATACGAGGCTTCACCCAACTAAACAATACGTCTTTTGCAACTTTTCTCTAGGCAACCTAACAATCATAAATTCATTTCAATCCCTATGCCAGAAAATACATTCGTTTGGCAGGACCCTTACGTTTTTGCTGCTGCCAGGGGAACCCCAACAATTCAACCTTCTGGACCACAAAACAAAAAAAAATCATCAAGATCATGATTAGCAAAATTACTCAATCATAGCCTGCTTCTTTTATAATTACCCATTCCAGGCAATGTGGTTTCAAGGTAGGCACATGATATGGAACGGCACATAGGGAGGTTTTCATTAAAGTGATATCTGCCTTCCAACTGACAGCTTAGCAAGTTAAAACAAGCAGGATGAATGGGAAGCAAGCAAAAGGCAGACTCCACATCAGTTTTTACTAACCAAGAGCCTTTGTCACAGCCCCCCCTCCACCCCCCGCCATATCTAAACCACTATAAAATGTGATGTAAGACACTATATAAAGGAACCCCTGACCAAATTAATAGAAGGGGGCATGACCCTTGGCCTGAGTGGCCATTCAGTGATGCGCTGGGGAGGATGATGGAGGGAAGTTTGTTCAAGGGTCTGTTGCCCCATGATCTACCTCTCTCATCCTCTAAACGCCTCCCCAAAAGGTTCTTCTCGCCCCTGGCACATAAGTAGTTCTCCTGGCGTCATGGGCCGAAATGGAGATCACAGAAAACAGGGTCGGCGGCGGAGAGGAGTGCCCGGTCAGTAAAAGTGCTTCCATTGAAGGAGCATGAGGGGCTGCTGGCTCGAGTCAGGATGGGAGCAGTTGAGCACGGTACAGGCTGGCTCCACGAGATGCTGGATGCACTGCCAGGCTCTGTGCCCCCCGTCGAAAGTCAGTGGGAGACCAGAGGTGTAGAGAACACCAGGCGTGCAGCCCCAGATGTCTCAGCGTAGGTGGGAAGGAGGAGCTGGCGAATGTCCTACCCCGTGGAGCAGCACAGGCCTAGTAGCAGTGAGAGGTCGAGGTGCGCAGCCCGAGCGGGTGCAGGACAAAAGAGGTCCACTAAGGGACTGAGGGAGGAGGAAGCAGGAAGGCCAGATCAAAGCTGCAGCATGCCTTGGATACTACAACTCCCAGAAGCCCCCAGGAGGTTCTGTAGAGGCTTCTATTAGGACTCAGGTGATGGGTGGGAATGCCAGGCCCCAGAATTTAGGTGGTCTCATCAGGCCCCAACAGGACAGGGGTGGCAACAGGCCTCAGGAGTAGGAAGGGACCAGAAGTCCCCAAGAAGACAGGGGCAACAGCAGACCAGGGCTGATAGAGAGGCCCAAGCATGTTTCAGAGGGAGAGAGGTGCTTTGGGGGGCCATCCTGGGATATTAAGAAAAGGGGCCAGGTGCAGAGTCAAGCACGCCAGGCCCTGGGTGAGGTCCTCTCTCTGGGGTGATGCAAGGTCACCCACCTTGGGAGCGGCACAGTGTGAGCTGGGCACCAGAGGACAGAGATGATCCGTGGCAGCAGCAGGGTGGGTCGGAGGAGGCCAGAATGCCTGACAAGGGTCCAAGCAGGTAATCAGCACGGGCGTGGGCAGATGAGGTGGCCCAAATGACAGTTGAACCAGCGGCAGCTGGGCTAATGCCTGGTCTGCTAGGTTCAGGTACAGAGGGGAGAGGCAGGGTTAGCAGAGGTGTTATCTTCGCCCTGGGCGGTACTGGCCAGGCTTTGTGTTCCAGCAGGAGGGGGCATGGAGGGAACCCCAGCTGGGAAAGTAGACATCCTGATTGCAGAGCCATCGGTAGCGTGGGCAGGGGCTACGACTGTCACTGGTGCATCAGCAGAGACCTGTGTGGCAAGTGGGGTAGGTTCAGGGGATATGGGTGTAAGGGGTCAGGTGGCAGGGGACATTGGGGTGTCAGATAGTAGCTTTAAGGAGGGTTACTTATGTCTGGCGAGCCCTCTGGGTTATTTACCGCACGTCACTAAATACAAAATTTGGCCTGGGGACTATGTGGAGATATGGATGTTAATGCCGGGGTATAAAGATTTGTTGGAGAATGTGGTTAAGACGGGATAGTAAGGAGGAGAAGAAGGGGAAAAGCAGGCACCCAAGATTTTGGGAACAGGAGGGAGGCATTTGGCAATTTAGCAAGCATGATAGGTGAGGATAGTTGTTCAGCGCTTTTTAAGTACCTGGACATTTCAACGTTGAACTGATCGCAATAAATCTATTATCATGACGGAGTTGCCCAGTGTATCTCATTTTCATTGTACAACTGGTGGAGAGGACAAATCCACCGCTGGTAGCCCCCCGTTATTACTACGGTAGTATCTGCATGGTGTGCATTTCTCTACCCTGTTCCAGGTAATAATATGGGCCAGAGGTAGTAGGTAAAGCGAGGAATGCGACCTGTTGAGATGTGGCCCAGTTGATGGTAAAATTTCCGGCAGCAGGGTTGGTATGGTTCGAGATGGTGCCTCGGATGGCTCAGTGGTGCTGATCTTGGCATTCTCCGGGTTCAGATTAGTTGGAGCAATTTTATTTGGGGTTGTAAGACGTTTTGAATGAGGCTGCGTGGTTGTTGGCAGCAGTGAGGCAAATTTGAGGGGTCAAACGGCCTCAGCATTGGAGGGGTGCAGACAAGTCAGTTTTACACCCGTGGTTAATGTTGAGAAATGGGAGGGGTCCAAAGTACCCTCTCCTTGGTCAGGGCCTGGTTTGCAGGCATAGGGGTGTACTAATAGAACCCCAGGTGTTCGGAGCCACGAGTGCTCACTGGGTCATCTAGTTACGGTTAGAACAATCAGGTTCAATGGCTGGGGCTTCATGCTGACCAGGTAGAGGAGGGTTGGTTTATGAATAAGAAAAGGCTGTGGACATTTTTACCTAACCTAGGTGTTTGTATTTATTTGGGTATTTGGGGGTAAACGGAACGGGCAAGAATCGAGGGCACAGTGCTAAGTCTCTGTCATCCTTAACAGATATACCTGCTGGGTCAGAAAAGTGATGAATGAGGCAAAAGGCACCCTGCTTTTTTTCAGTGACTAGGTCTATAAGATATAATGTTAAATTAGCAAAATGACCTTCCATGCTTTGTAATTCATGTTTGGAAGTTTGTAGGTAAGGGAGCAATCCAGGCACCTTTAAAAAAAAAAATATTTGTATTTTTTTACCCAGAATTGAAGCACTGGATTTCGGGAACTGAACCCCATAAATGTTAGCACCGGGGACCCCCTGCTTCTGGACATGCTTACCTCCGAAGTAAAAATAAAGTGAATAAAAATATTATTTAACTCCTTATTTCTATGGTGTGGTGCATTTTATCTAGAATCCACATGGTGGCGCTTTTTCCATAATTTTCATTTGAAACAACTCATTTAAAGCTGAAGTGCCGTTTCCTTGCTTTTGAGAGAGAGAAAAAATGAGTGTGCCTGATCTGATCGGGGGTCTCCCAACACCCCAGGAACAAGTTTCCATGATATTTGTACTTTTTGGTGCCAGTTTTAACACAAAACAACTTTA
This sequence comes from Ascaphus truei, assembly GCF_040206685.1. Taxonomy (NCBI): domain Eukaryota; kingdom Metazoa; phylum Chordata; class Amphibia; order Anura; family Ascaphidae; genus Ascaphus; species Ascaphus truei. The sequence goes on along the minus strand of NC_134491.1, from coordinate 54,073,466 downwards.
CAAAAATGGCTACCTGACTACAAACATCTAACGTTGCAGTTTTTCTATTGGCCGTCGGAACAACCGTTGACTCCGTGACTGGAGGTCAGCTGGCTCCCGAACTGCGGAATTCCCAAATGTTATATAGTTACATAGTTACATAGTTACATAGTAGATGAGCTTGGAAAAAACATACGTCCCATCAAGTTCAACCTGTGCTACATTTAGACGACAGATACTTTATCCTATATCCGTACTTACAGTATATTGATCCAGAGGAAGGCAAACAAAAAACCCCAGTGAAATATCATCCAATGATATCTCATAAGGGAAAAATGAATTCCTTCTAGACTCCCAATGTGAGGTCTGTGAGACCGCCAGTTTCACGTAACTAATGACCACCATGCTGCCAAAGACAGAGGTGATTACACTCTGCTCATATTACTCGACGTCTCTGCAGCATTTGACACCGTGGACCACCCTCTTCTCCTTCACATTTTTCATACTCTTGGTATTCATAACAAAGCTCTATCCTGGATCTCCATTTACGTCTCCCATCGTACTTTCAGTGTCTCTTCTGCTAACACCTCCTCCTCCTCTATTGATCTCTCTGTGGGGGTACCCCAGGGCTTTGTCCTGGGACCTCTCCTCTTTTCTCTGTACACACTTTCTCTAGGTGACCTAATCACATCTCTTGGGTTTAAATATCACCTCTATGCTGACGACACACAAATTTACTTTTCAACCCCTGAACTTACACCTGCTGTACAGACCTAAGTTTCTGAATGTCTCTCTGCGATATTATCCTGGATGGCCCTCCGCTGACTTGAACTCAACATGGCTAAAACAGAGCTCCTCACACTTCCTCCCAAACCTGGCCCTACTACCTCCTTCCACATTACTGTTGGAAGTACCATCATTCACCCAGTAGCCCAAGCACGCTGCCTAGGGGTCACACTTGACTCCTCTCACATTCAAAACGTAGCTAAAACCTGTCACTTTTTCCTCCCCAGTTTTAAAAAGATACGCCCTTTCCTCTGTTGCTCGACTGCTAAAACTCTGACTTAGGCCCACATTCTCTCCCTTCTCGATTACTGTAACCTCCTGCTGTCCGGCCTTCCTGCCTCTCACTTGTCTCCCCTACAATCTATCCTAAACGCTGCTGCCAGAATCACTCTACTGTTTCCTAAATCTGTCTCAGCATCTCCCCTGCTGAAATCACTCTCCTGGCTTCCTATCAAATCCCGCATCACGCACTCAATTCTCCTCCTCACGTTTAAAGCTTTACACTTTTCTGCCCCTCCTTACATCTCAGCCCTAATTTCTCGCTATGCCCCATCCCAACTCTTGCGTTCTGCTCAAAGATGTATTTTCTCTACCCCATTTGTATCTTAAACCCTCTCCTGCCTTAAACCTTTCTCACTGACTGCCCCACACCTCTGGAATGCCCTTCCCCTCAATACCTGACTAGCACCCTCTCTATCCACCTTTAGTAAGACTCGCCTTAAGAATCACTTGCTTAAAGAAGTTTATGAGTAGCACCATGGCTAATATTAGACACATGATACATTGGCCCCCTGCAGACGAACTTACCAGAACACCCTCCTACTGTCTCTGTACGTTCTTCCAACCTAACAACTAGATTGTATGCTCTTCCGAAATTTTACTTTTATGTCTGAAGCACTTATTCCCATGATCTGTTATTTGTATTATTCGTTATTTAAATGATTGTCATGTGCATTACTACTGTGAAGCGCTATGTATAGTAATGGCGCTACATAACCAAAGACTTACATTACGTAACAGAATACAAATTAGGTGGAACTGCTGCTCTGTAACAGCATTCTAAAATGTTTCTGCAAAGCATTCTCAGGCACAAATAATAATGGGGACAAAATGTGATTCCTACTATGCAAATATGGCATAATAATTCAAATAATTAAATTCCATCCCTAAAAGTACAGCAATCCAACTTAATTACTAAATATGCTGCTTAGAACATGGCAGTTTTACAAGATTTACCGTTAAAATTGTGTAACAAGTTCAGATGCACCGTAGTTGTAATTTAAATGTTTGCAGATGCTTTATGCTTTGAGATGGTGTAAGAGGAATTAATTGCATTCAGGGATTTTCAGGGCAACTTAAGCAAGCAGAGAGATTCTATAAAATAATTGAAGCTTTCGAGGTAATATAATTGATATAGATGTTTTTGCTCAGTTATGTACTGTAGTTTCACTGATGCTAAGAACGCCATGATTAGAGATGGACCACTTTTTTGTTGTTGCGGATTTGGAGCCGCCACGGATCGGCTGCTTCCATCGGCAAGCCGATTTCCGCGGATCAGTCCCCAAAAGGCAAATCCGCAGTGTCAGATTTTTTATTTTAGAAATCTGTGGATTTTTAACAATCCAGCCATGTATTAATCTGGTGGGGGGTGGGGGGGAGGAGGGTGGTAGCTCTTTCCATGGATTAACCTGTGTGTGGATTTGGATTGAGCCACACAGATTTTTTTTTAGTGCCTAATTGGAAGGCGGATTTTTTTTGGGTTGGTATGGGGTGCGAGGGCGGGGGGTGGACAGATTTGGTCAAAAGGGATTTGAACTGGTTTGCCCATTTCTAGTCATGATAAACATGTGTTAATGTATTAGGCAACTATGAACCATATCCACTAAACGGTGGTAAAACATAAAACGTTGTAGTTGTGTTATTGTTCCACCAAAATAAATGGAATTTTTTTCACCTGAAATGCTGTGATGATCTATTCCTTGCAAGGAGAAACCTTCTTGTATACTTGATGCACAGATTCCAATGTGGTTGACCATGTGGAAACCTGTAAGCATGGGGTCTATCAATGTCCTATAACTTATATGTCAACACAAAACTGTTTATTGCCCTTTTTTAAACTTGTTTGCATCAGAACATTTAGGGGGAAAAAGTACCGCAGGTTCATAAGCATTGATGCAAATATGCTATAAAACTACTCACGGAGCAGAAAAGCTAAAATCGAGTAATTTTATTGTTTGCAGGATTAAATACATCACAGTTAATATGTGGTTAAAATGGTGGCCATTGCAAAAAACTAGTTTTCCGTAAGTGTTTGTCAATGCCCTTGTCACTTGTATATAATGTTTGGCTTGACTTGAAAACTATAATTATATCACCAAATATTGTCACAGTACGATCTGGCTATGGTGACACCACAGTTATATGCTCTGTAGATTTAATATGATCTGTATTTATTTAGCCCAGTATTTCCTAAGAAGTTATTTTGTATACATCAACCTTATTAACATGAATACATTCATTGCAAATATGTTAACCTCCAAGAACCAAAACTGGTGAGATTTGGGGTTTGCACACCATTAAGTAGTACAGATGTAGCAAGACATACTGTTCCCCTGATCGTGCGAAACCAATTACAATACCCCGGTATTTCTTTGCATGTCGTAACCCCATGACCACGGCTACCAAATAGTGTTTTGCTGCTGTAGTTCTTTGCAGTAACGATAGGCGGCGCTAGTGTGTCTCTTAGACCTAAAATCAATGCACAGTAGTCCAAGACTCTTGCTACAGATCCTTGGAATCTGACAGTGCATCGGAGCGGCCTGTCTAGGAAGTGTAGCGGTCCTGCGCGGGACATTTAAACATTCAATTGTCGGAGCGGTAGACCTGGCTTGGCGGGTCGGGGCGTATGGCAGAGAGCGGGTGGTCTGGCGCAGGAGTGGACATCATGGCGAAATGTCCAGCAGCGAGCTGCCCTGCGGAGGAACGCCGGTGGCGTTTTGGTCGCAGCCAAACGTCCCATTGCGCAGAAAGAGCGGCTCAGTGAGTAACGACACTGATTGTAGACAATGACACCGAGTGTGAATCAGGGGAACCCGGTTAAAT